>NC_057748.1:377153-382325 GCF_004010195.1 Chiloscyllium plagiosum
TCTCTCCCCCGCCTTCCCTCTCCCCCACCCTCTGGTCTCGCCGTTCTCTGCTATTCCCACACAAAGCGCTGGAAGTTGTGCTGGGAAATCTGACAGAAACTCCGCTCCTGGTCGTTGCGTCCGTCAATGATTCGCTCACCCAATGGATTTCCATCTGATCTTCCCTCAAATCCATCCCTGGACAAAGTAACAAACTCTACCTGCTTTGGAAGTTTGAGAGAATTATGGTTGTTTTGTACAACAGGCTTTGATTCAAGAGAGCATTACTCTGTATCTAACCCCGTGCTGACCCTGTCCTGGGTGGGGGTGCTCGATTGGGAGGGGGGGTGGGGGGGTGACAGGAAGCTTTAATCTGTATCTAACCCCGTGCTGTCCCTATTCTGGGAGTGTTTGATGGGGGGACAGTGTAGAGGGAGCTTGTTTTTCAGTTCAGAGTGTTTGATGATAAATTTCCATTTTAATTTAAGTATCACAGAACTGTGGATGCTGAAACAAAGAAAAAAATTGCTGGAGAAACTCAGCAGGTCTGGCAACTTTCTCTCCACTAGATGCTGCCAGACATGCTCAATTTTTTCAGAAATTTTTCCTTTTTTGAAGTTTGAGCCTGTTTATGAGCTACATCCTTTACAGATCCTCAAAACAATGAGGGGCCATTCATACCTTACCTCTTCAATTTATTATTTAACTGACTCCTAGTTCTGATGGCCTACAGTACTAGTCTGAAGCCTTTGTTTTTGTTAAAAATCACACAACACTAGGTTACAGTCTGGGTTTATTTGGAAGCACTAGCTTTCGGAGTGCAGCCCCTTCATCAGGTAGCACTTTTTGAATTTAAGTGCAACCCAGGACTTACCCTGAAGAAAATATGGAATAAAAGTTTATTTCCAGCCTGATATAAACCTGATGGCATATGTATATAATTATTTATTTTGTCTCTACACACCAAGTATCAGTCAGCCATGGTTTCTGCACATTATCTGCAGTGTCTTTTTTTATAGATATTTTTATTGAAAATTTAACATGTTTTTACACGTTTACAAAAGAAAACTAAAAAAAAACCCAAGTATAAACATTGATATACAATTAAATCTTAAATAAATAATAACCAAAATCTATCAAACAGAAAAAAAAGAGTGAGCTTTGTTTTTCACACAACTATAAGATTACAGTCTCAACAAATGATAATTAAATATATTAATACCAAAAAACAGGGGAGAACAACCCCGCTCCTAAAGACAGAGATAAAATAGGATAAGGTAACCACCTCCCCCCACCTACATTAACTAGACCCCCTGGCCTATATATATATATTAAAAGAAAAGGGGGGGGGGAGAGAAGATCGATAAGTGAAGAATAAATAAATAAACCCTTCTCCCCACCCCCTGGAGATAATATTAAACAGTAAGGTAATGTAAGGAAAAAGAAAGGGGGGTAAACTGGGGTGGGGAGAGGGCAAAACAACATCAATTAACTCTTACAATTTATCTGAGAGTCCAAAAATTCCTTGGCCTTTTCTGGTGATCCGAAGTTATACAAGGATCCTTCATGGCTGAAGCATAGCGTAGCTGGGTAGCGCAAGGAATACTGAATGTTTAAGTCCCTTAAACATTTCTTCGCTTCGTCAAACACCTTCCTTTTTCGGACCAAAGCTGGGAAAAAGTCCTGGAATAACATGATCTTGGATCCTTTATAAATCATGGCTTGGGGATCTTTCCCAAGATTTCTGGAAGCTTCTAAGAGCATCTGCCTCACCTTATAGCTCTGCAGCCGGAACAGGACCGGGCGGGGGTGCTGGTTCGAGCCGGGCCTGCATATTGTGACCCGGTAGGCCCATTCTACCCTTACCCGGCCTGATCCAGCCTCCAGATTTAACAGCTGTGGAAGCCACTGCTTGAGGAACTGTTCGGGAAGGCCCAGCAAGCAAATATTCTCTAAGGTCTGGACTCGCTGTTCGAGAGTTCAGACCTGATCCTCAGCCGATTCTGTTATAGTCTCAGAGCTCGCGGCCTTTAGCTCCGCCCCTCCGACTCGGCGCTCGATTTCCTCGATGTCTCAGTCGTACTTTTGTAGCGCGGCCAAGAGTGAATTCCATCGGCTTCGGGATTCTTTAATGAAGGTGCCGATCTTCGCATCGAGTTTGGAGATTATTTCCGCGAGGCTCGCCACCGTAAGTAAGTCCCCCAGAGCGTCAGCTGGGGAGGGTGGGGGAGGGGCTCCTGCCTGCTGAGAGCTGCGGGCTCCTTTCCCCCTAGTCATTTTTACAGGAGATGAGACTGTTTAAATTTAGTACTGAGCAACTAATTATATTAAATAAAAACTATTTTAAATGATTTGGTGAGTGTGGTGGAGGCAGGTGGCCCACTTTGCCCAAGTCTTGGGAGGAGCACTATAGACTCAGACTTACTGAGTCACCGCCATCTTGGATCTCCCCTGCAGTGTCTTTAAATCCAGGTTTGAGCCTGCAAATCACTGACAGTCCATCAAATGGCTCTCTCTGAGTTGGGGTCGAACTTGATTCTCTTCAGCTGAGAGAACCCAGTCTCAAAGACATATATGGAGCAAAGGTACTCTTCCACTCATAAAGTCACAGAGATGTACAGCACGGAAACAGACCTTCAGTCCACCTCATCCATGTTGACCAAATATCCCAACCCAATATAGTCCCATTTGCCAGCACTTGGCCCATATCCCTCCAAACCCTTCCTATTCATATATCCATCCAGATGCCTTTTAAATGCTGTAATTATTTCGGCCTCCACCACTTCCTCTGGCAGCTCATTCCATATACGTACCACCCTCTGTGTGAAAATTTGCCCCTTAGGTCTTTTTAAATCTTTTCCCTCTCATCTTAAACCTATGCCCTCTAGTTCTGGACTCCCACACCCCAGCAAAAAAAGATTTTGTCTATTACCCATCCATGCCCCTCATGATTTTATAAATCTCTATAAGGTCACCCCTCAGCCTCTGATGCTCCAGGGAAAACAGCCCCAGCCTATTCAGCCTCTCCCTATAGCTCGAACCCCTCAAACCCTGGCAACATCCTTGTAAATGTTTTCTGAACAATTTCAAGTTTCACAATATTCTTTCCATAGTAGGGAGACCAGAATTTCATGTAGTATTGGGAAAGTGGCCTAAGCAATGTCACAACTCCTGTACTCAATACTCTGACCAATAAAGGAAAGCATATCAAACACCCTCACTACCCTATCTACCTGCGACTCCACTTTCAAGGAGCTATGAACCTGCACTCCAAGGTCTCTTTGTTCAGCAACACTCCCTAGGACCTTACCATTTAAGTGTATAAGTCCTGTTCTGATATGCTTTTCCAAAATGCAGCACCTCGCATTTATCTGAATTAAACTCTATCTGCCATTCCTCGGCCCATTGGCCCATCTGATGAAGATCCCATTGTACTCTGGGGTAACCCTCTTCACTGTCCACTACACTCCAATTTTAGTGTCATGCAAATTTACTAACTATACCTCCTATCTTCACATTCAAATCATTTATATCAAAGTTAACGTTTCAAATCCAGTGACCCATCCTCAGAACATGTGCTGAGCTTTTTCAGCAACTTCTGTTTTTGTTTCTGATTTACAGTGTCTGTAGTTCTTTCGGTTTACATTCAACGTAAATATACTCACAGCGCTGACCATATATTCAACGTAAATATACTCACAGCGCTGATCATATATCGTTCAGTCTATGCCGTTTCCTTGCAGTTTATGTTTCCATTTGCTCCGTTTTAATGATTTTTTTTGTGTGAGAAACCCAAAGTGAAGAAACGTGCTTTGTCCAACAGCAGACTGCACACGCCATTCCTGGATTTAGGAACAATAATTTCAGTTGTCAGATCTAGTATCATTATAGGAGCCTCTCTCCACATCAACCTGAGCGATTCAATGACCATCGGCAACCCTGAGTTTGTCGAGTTAGGATCTGAACAAGTGGTGCTGAAAGGCTCTTGCTTTATTGAGTTTATAATCTTAACAAGAACTTTCATCATAAATAACTTTACTCACTGATGCTTGCTGCTGAATTATGATTATAACAACTGACGAAAGAATGAAAATCGGAACATTTCTGCAAATGTGACAAAGCTCAAATCTATACCAAACCTGGCTGGTGTCCCACTGTTGTGCTGGACGCTAGTCTCTTGTTTGGAATGCTATCTGCAAATGATTCTTGTATTTTGTCAGAAGCTGGCGATCGTGAAATGATGTTTGAGTTCAAGTCTTACACATTGCTGCTGCTGTAGAAAAACAATGACTGTTGGGTTTTCAAAACGGCCCTCAGCTTTTCAGCTTCTTTTATCTGATTCATTGCTGTGTGGTATTCCAAATTCCCCTTTTTTACATGTCAGTATACGTTGGTGACGTATAATGCAAATGCTCTTTTATCTTTTATAGTTGTAAACAGAAATTTCCCATTCCATGTTGAAGTTGTATAGTTCTGTTTCTTTTTAGATTCTCCAGTTTCATCCTTCATTGTTATTGTTTCACTCTGTATTTTGTGCTGTCACTCTGCAACTGGTCACTCTGCAGCTGGTCACTCAGCAGCTGGTCACTCAGCAGCTGGTCACTGCTGATCACTCTATAGCTGGTTGATACTGGTCACTCTACAGCTGGTCACTGCTGGTCACTCTGCAACTGGTCACTCAGCAGCTGGTCATGATGGTCACTCTACAGCTGGTCACCGCTGGTCACTCTGTAGCTGGTCACTCTGCAGATGGTCACTGCTGGTCACTGCAACTGGTCACTCAGCAGCTGGTCATGATGGTCACTCTGCAGCTGGTCACTCAGCAGCTGGTCACTGCTTGTCACTCTATAGCTGGTTGATGCTGGTCACTCTACAGCTGGTCACTCTACAGCTGGTCACTGCTGGTCACTCTATAGCTAGTCACTCTGCAGCTGGTCACTGCAGCTGGTCACTGCTGGTCACTCTGCAGCTGGTTGATGCTGGTCACCCTACAGCTGGTCACTGGTGGTCACTCTGCAGGTCAGCCTCTGGACCCTTGCCTCTGGATTGTCTGGAATATTGCAGGTGGAGGCACGGGAGGTCATTGCTGTGTATTGTGGTCTATTTCCAGGGCTCCTGGTCAGATTGTATTGTTGGACATTGGATGTGGGATACAGCAATATTTGCTGGACAGACTATACTTCACCCAGCTTA
>NC_057748.1:382825-401120 GCF_004010195.1 Chiloscyllium plagiosum
GGAATTGACAGTGCACGATGGGGAACATGGAATCGGCAGTGTGGCATGGAGAACATGGAATGGGCAGTGTGGCATGGAGAATACGGAATGGACAGTGTGCCATAGGGAACACGGAATGGACAGGGTTCCATGGAGAACACGGAATGGACATTGTTTCACGGGGAACACGGAATGGACAGTGCACCATGGGGAACATGGAATGGACTGTGTTCCATGGCGAACATGGAATGGACAATGTTCCATGGGGAACATGGAATGGATAGTGTGCCATGGAGAACACGGAATGGACAGTGTGCCATGGGGAACACGGAATGGATAGTGTGGCATGGAGAACATGGAATGGATAGTGTGGCATGGGGAACATGGAATGAACAGTGTGCCATGGGGAACACTGAATGGACAGTGTGCCATGGGGAACATGGAATGGATAGTATGCCATGGGGAACACAGAATGGACAGTGTGCCATGGGGAACACGGAATGGATAGTGTGCCATGGGGAACACAGAACGGACAGTGTGCCATGGGGAACACAGAATGGACAGTGTGCCATGGGGAACATGGAAGGGACAGTGTGCCATGGGGAACACGGAATGGATAGTGCACCATGGGGAGCACGGAATGGACAGTGTTCCATGGGGTACATGGAATGGATAGTGTGCCTTGGGGAACATGGAATGTATAGTGTGCCATTGGGTACATGGAATGGACAGTGTGGCATGGAGAACATGGAATGGACAGTGTTGCATGGAGAACACGGAATGGATTGTGTGCCATGGGGAACATGGAATGGACAGTGTGGCATGCAGAACATGGAATGGACAGCGTGCCATGGTGAACACGGAATGGAGAGCGTGGCATGGAGAACATGGAATGGACAGTGCACCATGGGGAACATGGAATGGGCAGCGTGGCATGGGGAACATGGAATTGACAGTGCACGATGGGGAACATGGAATGGGCAGTGTGGCATGGAGAACATGGAATGGGCAGTGTGGCATGGAGAATACGGGATGGACAGTGTGGCATGGGGAACAAGGAATGGATAGTGTGGCATGGAGAACATGGAATTGACAGTGTGGTATGAGGAACATGGAGTGGACAGTGTGGCATGGAGAACACGGAATGGATAGTGTTCCATGGGGAACATGGAAGGGACAGGGTTCAATGGGGAACATGGAATGGACAGTGGGGCATGGGGAACACGGAATGGAGAGCGTGGCATGGAGAACATGGAATGGACAGTGGGGCATGGGAACACAGAATGGAGAGCGTGGCATGGAGAACATGGAATGGACAGTGTGGCATGGAGAACAGGGAATGGATAGTGTGCCATGGAGAACACGGAATGGACAGTGTGGCATGGTGAACACGGAATGGATAGTGTGGCATGGGGAACATGGAATGGATAGCGTGTCATGGGGAACATGGAATGGACAGTGTGGCATGGAGAACCTGGAATGGGCAGTGTGGCATGGAGAACCCGAGCGTGGCATGGTGAACATGGAATGGACAGTGTGCCATGGGGACCATGGAATGGACAGTGTGGCATGGAGAACCCAGAATGGACAATGTGCGATGGGGAACATGGAATGGACAGTGCACCGTGGCGAACATGGAATGGAGAGTGTGGCATGGAGAACATGGATGGCCAATCAAGATTTAAGTGTAGACTTGAGAAAAACTCTATTTCTCTTCAAATAGTGTCCTGGGATGGTTTACATTCACCTGATGACTAGAACCGTTCCTTAGGTTAGCTTCTAGCTCTTTAGTTCATAGCTTTAAATTGAGGGGCGATCGATATAGGACAGATGTCCGAGGTAGTTTCTTTATTCAGAGATTAGTAGGGGGCATGGAATGCACTGCCTGCAATACTAGTAGACCCGCCAACTTTAAGGGCATTTAAGGGTCATTGGATAGCTATATCGAGTTGAATCGACTCCCTAGAGTGTGGAAATATGGATGAGAATGGAATAGTGTAGTGTAGGACAGATTGGTTTCACAGGTTGGCACAATATCGAGGGCTGAAGACCTGTAAGGTACTATGTTCTCTGTTCTTTGTTCTCATTCAAGAGCCAGTTACTCCAAAAATTGGTATCAGCTTGGACTTTCTTGTTCAGGCCACTGGGGAGTTGCATAAGAACTGTGAGTTGGATGAGGCCATTCAGCCCCTCTGAGCCTGCTCTGCCATTCAGTACAATCATGGATAGATGATCTTATATGGCTTTAGCTCCACTTTCCTGCTTGCCTCTTCCACAGCCCTTGACTTCTTTGTGGATTGGAAATCTGTCTAACTCAGCCTTGAGTATATTCAAATATCCCATGAACTTCTGTTTCATATGTAGCACTGCATTTGAGCAAAGTTGGCCTGAAATTGTAACTGGGAAGAGATCCATCAGCATCTTCCATCACTCCTGAAAGAAAGTAAGTGTGAACTGTGAGGATTAGCAAGGAATAGTTAACATCAAAATGTCTGATATCCTGGGAGTTGATTTTTAAAACAGAAAGGTACTGTACCAGAGAAATGTGGGTGTATCCTGTGCTTTGATTATAGCAACGAGATGCTTATCAATGAGCTGAGTGGGCTGTGCAAACCAATAAATCCACCTGAATGAATGAATGAGACATCAGGATTTGGGGAGGTTTGTAAAACATCGATGGTAGTTTTGAGGAAATTGGGAAGGATTCTGACAGATTGTAAACAGGATTGTGATAGCCCACATAGGTTCTGATAAGCCAGACTTTATTTGATCAAAAGAGCTTTGTTTTGAAGTGGAAATTACATCACAGATTTATGGGAGAAGCTATCCTGTTGGCTCACCATGACTGTTCAAGGATTTCAATGAAAGCAATAACTAAAACAGGAACATGAAAGGGAGAAAATAGAGGAGAGGGTAAAGGAACTAGGCCACATGAATAATGTCCCAGATCCTGGTATCAATAAACCCCTCTCTTAACCTTGAAATGAGGTGATTACGCTAGTAGAGGGCACATGACCGGAGAGAGCTTGCTTTCAAAGGAGAGAATGAGGACTTCAGATGCTGGGGATCAGAGCTTAAAAATGTGTTGCTGGAAAAGTGCAGCAGGTCGGGCAGCATCAAAGGCGAAGGAGAGTTGACGTAGAAGGGCTTATGCCCGAAACGTCGATTCTCCTTCTCCTTTGATGCTGCCCGACCTGCTGCCCTTTTCAAAGGAGAGAGCCAATGTCTTACAAAGACAGAGTGAAAGCAAAATTCTGCAGATGCTAGAAATCTGGGAAAGAAAATGCCAGAAACTCCCTGCAAGTCTTGCAGCAGCTATGGGCAGAGAACTGTTTCATATCAGTTCTGATGAAAGGTGCCAGATCTGAAAAGTTAACTCTGTTTCTCTCTCTATCCACTGACAGTGCCTGACTACTTAATGGTGTGAGTATCTTCTGTTTATATTTCTTTCAGAGAGAGAGTTTGTACCTGAGCTAATCATGAGCAGTTGAAGATGAATTTGGGTTTTACCAGGAGCAGTTTTGGGGCCATGACTTCTTCAAGTGCATTTAAAAAACAAGTGAATGATGTACATGTAGGGTAAGACCAAATGAGCCAACAGCTTTTTGTCATCCAAACCTATCTGTTGGTTGATTATGCTGAGGCAATGAAGGTCTAGATCAAAGAGATCAGGCATTGAGATGACTTGATGTTCAACCTTAGAATTTTAGGCAAAACACTAAAAACAGTATTTTGCTAATATCACTAGACTATTAATCCAGAGACTCAGGTTCAATTCCCACCACAGCAGATGGTGAAGTTCAAATTCAATAAACATTTGGAATTAAGAGTTTAATGATGGCCATGCAATCATTGTCAATTGTTGGAAAACCCCACCTGGTTCACTAATGTCCTTTAGGAAAGGAAGCTGTCATCCTTACCTGGTTAAAAGTCACACAACACCAGGTTATAGTCCAACAGGTTTAATTGGAAGCACACTAGCTTTCGGAGCGACGCTCCTTCATCAGCTGATAGTGCATCTCCAAATCATCCTCACCTGGTGTGGCTTACACATGACTCACACCCACAGCACTGTGGGTGACGTTTAGCAGCCCTCTGGACAATTAGGGAAGGGCAATAAACGCTGGCTTTGTCAGAGACACCCACATCCTATGAACAAATTAAAAAATCCTACTGAAAATGCACACAAAAGTGAGACAGTTCCTTAGCAATGATTCAATGCATAATGGAAACTTTCAGGTTCTTTCAACTTTTTCCGTTGCTTCCCGTACAAATACAGCAACTGGCAATTTTCTCTCTCTGCAGTATCATGAGGTGCTTTAATATAGTGAATGTGCTGCCTCGCCTAATTCTCACTCCCTAAAGTTGTGATCAATTGCAGCTTCAGGTTGACAAGCACTAAGCATGAACCCTGACATTATCACTTCCTGGAGAAAGTGAGGACTGCAGATGCTGGAGATCAGAGCTGAAAATGTGTTGCTGGAAAAGCGCAGCAGGTCAGGCAGCATCCAAGGAGCAGCATCACGTTTTCTGAAGAAGGGCTCATGCCCGAAACGTCGATTCTCCTGCTCCTTGGATGCTGCCTGACCTGCTGCGCTTTTCCAGCAACACATTTTCAGCTATTATCACTTCCTGGCCCAGGTTATCCCCATGAGTTTGCATGGCATATTCTTTTGTAGCCTAGATTAGATTAGATTTCCTCAGTACAGAAACAGGCCCTTCGGCCCAGCAAGTCTACACTGACCCTCCGAAGAGTAACCCACCCAGACCCATTCCCCCACCTTATATTCACCCCTGACTAATGCACCTCACACCACGGACAATTTAGCATGGCCAATTCAACTGACCTGCACATCCTTTGGACTGTGGGAGGAAACTGGAGCACCCGGAGGAAACCCACGCAGACACGGGGAGAACGTGCAAACTCCGCACAGACAGTCGCCCGAGGCTGGAATCGAACCTGGGACCCTGGTGCTATGAGGCAGCAGTGTTAACCACTGAGTCACCATGCAACCCTGTTACCTGTTAATAATTCCATTCATGAAACTTTTGGGAGATGACATTTGTCTGCTATATGTTCCTTCGTGCAGGTTGGACTGTTGCTTTTAGAGATGGGTGTTCTCTACCCATTTCCACTGTCCAACAAAATCCAATATTCTGGGAAGTGGCTGTTTCAAAACTGCTTCATCCTTTTCTGCCACTGATTAACATCCCTTCAAAGGGCCTTCAATTCTTTTACTGGTGATTGGTTATTATCATCTTCCAATTTCCAGCCAACCAAATTCTTAACCGATTCTATTTCTCACTCCCACACAGCTGACACATTTCATGGACCAGAGCAACTTCCAAATGATTCGGGTGGCAGGTAAAGCACAGGACATTTATTCCTGCACCTGCACATTGCACTTTCTAACATTGTTTAAATGTGAACTCAAAAAGAACTGTAAAAGGGACAAGCTGGAGATGAGACAAGCCTCTGTTTCTGAGTTCTCCTCAGAGTCTGATTGTTTTTTGGACAGTAAATACTGTTCTTAGTTCCACTATTGTTTATTCACTGCCTTACTGCTAAATGCTGGTTATTCTGATGCTAACAAAACATTTTATTCTACTTTTAAATTGCTTTTAAAATTAAATTGTTGTCATTCCTTTACTTAAAATACCAGTGCACAATTCCATTATTGTGCTGTATTGATCTCAATTTTTTTTTATCAGCTATTAATACTCTTGTTATGTATTTACTCTCTACACACCTTTTATGGCACATAATCTGCCAACACATTGATAATTACCTTTGTTATTGGCAAATCAGAAAGTTAATGAGGTGATAACGTTTTTAAGGTTTCTGCTGAAGAGGATGGACTGACAGTGAATATAAAGCTCAAAAGCAGACAGATTGGCCTCAGATCCTCTAAAGCAGCAGAAGAGGTGGATTGTGATCTGAGTCAAGCTCATGGTCAGTTCCCCAGTCTGAGCTCTCTGCCAATCTGCTTTAAGTCTCCTGTCCCTAATTTAGGATCTGACCATCTATCCGCATTTATCTGTATGTGAGACTGCATATTTTTATAATATTTTGTTCTGTATTGTTTGAATTATTTCTGGTTATTCTATTGAAATGAAGACTTTTTTTTAACAGCAGAAGTGATTGTAACTCGCATCTAACCTGTGGTTAAATGTACAAGTTCCTTACAACTATTTGTGAAGTGAACTTGCAGGTGGGAAAGAGGCCTTTCTGAAGCATTTATGCAAATTATGGTATTAAAGTTTAGTTGTTACAAGTTGTTCCTGGGGCAGATTTGACCAGCAAGGAGCAGGGGGCTCTAAATAGAGAAGCAGGTGCCACTTTCCTGGATCAATCTTAAAATGGGGCAGACTCTTCTGGTAAGTCTAAAGCACTCCTTTGGAAAGAAGGATGTGCATAACTGTTTGTGGCAATCCCACCAGGAAAGCCCCTCCCTTGCTGCCTGTCTAAAACCACTGTCTGAAACTGGCTGTTAGGTGGTAAATGATCTCCTGATCTCACTCAAAGCTAAATCCTGCCCAGCGCTTTATCCCTGTTTTGTAATTTGGGTGTAACATCTATTCTTTCTCTTTTTAAGAGTCAGTTTGTAGAATTGCTTTGAGACCACTTATCCTAAAATTATTAACAAATTGTTTTTTATTATTTAGACAACTCCACGTTGACATCATGTTGTACTCGCTGTCTGTACCGTGTGTTGTGTTAATCCTGGCGATGTCCATCACAGGACTGATCCAACAGTCCCACCAGAGAGGTCTGGGCCGTGTGCGTCACACACGAGCATCCAATCAGCACCATCTCCTGTACCTGCAGATCAATGATGATGGACATGTCGACAAATCCAAGCATCAGAATGATTACAGTAAGTCAATGATCACTTTCCCACTGACGGTACATTTGTCATTTATTCATGGTGAATGAGTTCAGATTTACCTGGGTGGCTAGAAGGATGATGGTGTGGTGCTGAGCTACAGGGAGTGGTCAGACCAGGAGGATGGTCACTGTCACTTACACTTACAAATCAGGATAGACCATTCAGCCCCTCAAACCTGTTCCATTCAATAAGATTGTGGTTGATCTGATTATAATCTCAAATCCACTTCCCCGCTGCTAACCTTTCACCCCCTTGCTTACCAAGAATCTGTCTGCCTTTTCCTTAAAAATATTAAAGGATTTCCTTACACCATCATTTCAAAGTCACTGAACCCTCTGAATTTAATCTCTGTTTTAAGTGGGTACCTGTTATTTTTAAACAGTGACCCCCCCCTAGTTGTAGATTCACATCCAAGAGGAAACATCCTTTCCACACCAACCAGGTCAAATCTCCTCAGGATCTTGTATGTTTCAATTAACTGACCTCTGACCCTTCTAAACTCTGGAGGATACAGGTTCAGCCCAGAATACAGACCCAACTTGTCTAGCATTTCTCAGAAAGCCATCTGCTGGAAAATCTCAGCAGGTCTGGCCGCTTCTGTGGAGAGAAATCAGAGTTTTGAGCAGTGACGCTTGTTCAGAACTGGTCTTCAGAATTAGTCAAGTAAACCTCCTCTGAATTATTCGCAATGCAGTTCTATCATTCTTTAAATAAGGAGATCAATACTGTGCACTATATTCCAGAGTAGTGGTCCGAAAGCTAGTGTTTCCAAATAACCCTGTTGAACCATTTGAACCTGGACTGCTTCAGTATCTGAGGAGTTGCGAATGGCACTGACTATTGTGCGATCACCAGGGAACATCCCCACTTCGGGATTACCTTACACTGAAAGACTGAAGCGACTGGGCTTGTATACCCTTGAGTTTAGAAGACTGAGAGGGGATCTGATTGAGACGTATAAGATTATGAAAGGATTGGACACTCTGGCAGCAGGAAACATGTTTCCGCTGATGGGTGAGTGCCGAACCAGAGGACACAGCTTAAAAATACGGGGTAGACCATTTAGGACAGAGATGAGGAGAAACTTCTTCACCCAGAGAGTGGTGGCTGTGTGGAATGCTCTGCCCCAGAGGGCAGTGGAGGCCCAGTCTCTGGATTCATTTAAGAAAGAGTTGGATAGAGCTCTCAAAGATAGTGGAATCAAGGGTTATGGAGATAAAGCAGGAAGAGGATACTGATTAAGGATGATCAGCCATGATCATGTTGAATGGCGGGGCAGGCTCGAAGGGCTGAATGGCCTACTCCTGCACCTATTGTTTATTGTCTATTCTGACCTTATGATGGAGGGAAGGTCATTTATGAAGTAGCTGAAGATGGTTGGGCCTGAGACACCACCCTGAGGATGCCCTGGAACCGAGATGACTGACCTCCAACAACAACAACCATCTTCCTATATACCAGGTATTACTCTAACCAGCAGACACTTGACACCCTGATGCCCACTGATTCTAGTTTTGCCAGGGCTCCTTGATGCCATACTTGTCCAAATGCAGCCTTGATGTCAAGGGCTGTCAATCTCTCCTCATCTCTGGAATTTTTTGTCCATGTTTGAACCCAAGCTATAATGAGGTCAGGAGCTGAGTGGCCCTGGGGGATCCCAAACTGGGTGTCACTGAGCAGGTTATTGCTGAGCAGGTGCTGCTTGATGGCACTGTTGATGCCACCTTCCATCATGTTACTGAGGATCGAGAGTAGACTGATGGGGTGGTAATTGGCCGGGTGCAATTTGTCCTGCTTTTTGTGTTCAGGACTTAGCTGAGCATCTTTTCATATGGTCAGGTAGATGCCAGTGTTGTAACGATTGGAACAGCTTGGCATAGGTAGCAGCAGGTTCTGGAGCACAAGTCTTCAATACTATTGCTGGAATGTTGTTAGGGCCCATGGCCGCTGTTTCTGGTGTCTCCAACGATTTCTTGATATCACATAGAGTGAATCGAATTGGTTGGAGACTGGAATCTGATGCTGGGGCTTTTGGAAGCCAAGATGGATCATCTCCTCAGCACTTCTGGCTGACTGTTGCAAATCCTTCAGCCTTATCCTTCACACTGATGTGTTGGGCTCTTTCATCATTAAAGATGAGGATATTTGTGGAGTCTCCTCCTCCAGTGAATTGTTTAATTGTCCACCACGACTGGATGTGGCAGGAGCTTAGCCCTCATCTGATTATGGAATTGCTTAACTTTATCACTTCCTGCTTACACTATTTTGCCCACAAGTAGTCGTGTTGTGGATCTCGACCAGGTTGACACCTCATTTTCAGGTCTGCCTGGTGCTGCTCCTGACATGCCCTCCTGCACTTCCATTGAACCAGGGTTGATCCCCTGGTTTGATGGTAAAGGTAGAGTGGGGGATATGCTGGGCCATGAGGTTGCAGATTGTACTGGAGTATAATTCTGCTGCTGCTGCTGACAGCCCACAGCATTTCATGAATGCCCAGCCTTGATCTGTCAAAATCTTTCAGATTTATCTTTCCCTAAGGAACATTGAGCCAGATGGAATTTCCCTGACAATTGATAACGGCTTTGTGGTCATCATTAGGCTTTAAATTTCATACCTTCATTGGATTCAAATCCTACCATGGGCCTGTTTCCCAGAACATTACCTGAGTTTCTGGATTAATAGTCTAGTGATAATGCCACTTGGTCATCGCCTCCTCTTTAACCTGCTCCCTGGTTGGTTCCAGAACACGCTGTTCTAAAACACTGTCATTGAACTCCTTATCTTGGCCGACTCTTCCATTTGATATGTAGATTAAAATCTTGCATGATTATTATTGTGCCTTTCTGACAAGCTGTCATTATTTCTCCCTTTATGCACCAACCTTCTATATGATTGCAGTTTAGGGTCTGTAAATCACTCCCATAAGTGACTTCTTACCTTTATCATTCTCATCCCTCCCCAAACTGTTTCCGCTCTCTGATTTCCTGAACCATAATTAACTAACAAAGCCACCCCTCCCTCCTGTCCTCCCTAAATGTCCCATATTCTTGAATATTCAGTTCCCAATCCAGGTCATCGTACAGCTATGTCATAGAGTCATAGAGATGTACAGCATGGAAACACCCTTCGGTCCAACACATCCATGCCAACCAGATATCCCAACTCAATCTAGTCCCACCTGCCAGTACCCGGCCCATATCCCTCCGAACCCTTCCTATTCATGTACCCATCCAAATGCCTTTTAAATGTTGCAATTGTACCAGCCTCCACCATCATTTATGTAAATGACAAAAAGTAGAGGACCCAGCACCGATCCTTGTGGCACTCCACTGGTCACAGGCCTCCAGTCTGAAAAACACCCCTCCACCACCACCCTCTGTCTTCTACCTTTGAGCCAGTTCTGTAATGGCTATCAGATCACACTTATTTATTTTTGTTTATGATCTGAGTTAATCTGTTAAGTGCTTTCAGATATAAAGCCTTTTATCCTTTTATTCTTTTTGTAATTCCGAGCCTTATCTGTAGATTTATTCTTCTGTATGTCCTCTTGATCTCTTCCTGTCAGTTTGTTTTATTGTTTCTCACATTAATGCCTTTCTATTTGAAATTGACCCTACTCTTTGTTTGACCTCATCTTATCAAACTTTGGTCCCTGGCCCACACTATTTAGTTCAAATCCTCAATGCTTCCACAGATATGAGGCACATGAGAGCACTAGTTTCTGTACAGTATGGTCTGAGCCCTCTTCATTGGTATAGACCCCGTATTCCCCAGAACAGATGTCAGTGACTCATGTACAGGAACTCATTTGTCCACACCAGTCTCTGAGTCATGCATTAATCTCTCTAATTTGATTCACCCTTTGCCAATTTGCAATACTCCAGACATTCTGACCTTTTCAGATTCTGCTTCTTTGGTGTCTATCCTGCATCCTTACATTATTCAAGTGTATACTTACTTATTTTACTCCCCCTTCCCAGCAGTTGCTGTACTTTAAGCACAGAATAAACCTTTAGCTATCAGCCCTGGGAAAAGTGAAAAATGGAATAGGTGATAATTAAGTATTCATGAGGCAATGTCAAAACAGTGTGTGTCTAAAGGAGCTTTGAAAGGCAGAGTGATGAGTACTTACCATTCAAAAGCAAAAATCAGTTTGAAATAGAGAAAAGACAAAACCAGCAAAGTTAAAAGAAACAAAATCAGAGGTTTACTTTTGGAGATAGAGAACTTGCTTAAAATACTATCAAGTTTCCAGAAAAAGCTAGAATCCTCTGGCAAGCAAAATCATAGAAACCCTCCAGTGTGGAAAAAGGCTATTTGGCCCATCGAGTCCATACCAACCCTCCTAAGAGGCTCCAGACCTAGCTCCTCCACCCTAGCCCTATAGTGTCACATTTACCATGACTAATCCACTTAATCTGCACACAACACCATTTCTAATCCACGTAACCTACACATAACAGAGCAATTTCCCATGGCCAATCCACCCTGACCTGTACATCTTTGGATTGTGGGAAGAAATTGGAGCACCCGGAGGAAACCCACGCAGACACGGGGAGAATGTGCAAACTCCACACAGTTAGTCATTCAAGGGTGGAATCAAACTCTGGTCCCAGGTGCTGTGAGGCAGCATGCCAACCACCAGAGGAGAAGCCTTAAAAACATATATACTTTACTGAGACCTGGGCAAATCCCAATTGTCAGTTAGTCCTGTTTCCCTGTATTAGTGGTTGGATCAGCTGGAATAACCAGTGCAGAACTTGTCCTCCTTTTGTCTCTGTTTGACGATATAAAGCCTTTTATCCTTTTATTCTTTTTGTAATTCCGAGCCTTATCTGTAGATTTATTCTTCTGTATGTCCTCTTGATCTCTTCCTGTCAGTTTGTTTTATTGTTTCTCACATTAATGCCTTTCTATTTGAAATCCATTCCTGAAGAAGGGCTTATGCCCGAAACGTCGATTCTCCTGTTCCCTGGATGCTGCCTGACCTGCTGCGCTTTTCCAGCAACACATTTTCAGCTCTGATCTCCAGTATCTGCAGACCTCACTTTCTCTTCATGTGAGGACATGGGTCCAGCCTGCAGTGATTAACTTGGCCTGCTACAGTGCTTCTTCCTCCCTTACGTTTTGAAGTTCATTGAGTGAGCTCATAATTATTATATGAGGCAACAGTATCCAGTGAGTGAGTTTCAATACCTCAACTGTAGCATTGAGTGTTAGAGGGACAGTGAGCATGATGAATGGTAGTCAAAGGAATCTAAACATTGGCTGCTTGGGAGTTCAGAGATATCTATCCTGGAAGGATCAGCAGCTTTCGGCTCTAATTCAGTGATAAAAGTTTATCAAAGAGTTGAGTTCAAATCTGCCCCCAGAAACTGGAACACAATCTTAATGCCCCTTTCGCACAGTTCAGTGGGTGAGGTGTTGGCCTGCATTACTACCTATAAGTGCACTTCAAAACTAATGCACTTGGATACGTGCCGAGGCAGTGAAAGGTGTTATATAAATGTAAGCCTTCCTTTTCATGACAGGGATATATTTCAACTTTTGTACTGCAGATATATTGTCAATGATAAGATAAGTAACAGAATTAAGTAAACAGAAGATTAGCCCAAGATATTTCTCTTTAAAATGAAAAAGAATTACACAGCATGGTAAGATTCCACTGCAAGAGGCATCAAATAAGACATGTATATGGTGTCTTTCACGTCAGGGTGTCTGAACTCTTCCTTACAACCTCTGATTCTCCCTGCTCCCTCCTTCCCTGCAATTCTCTTCCCTCCCTGTGATTCTCTGTTTTCATTAGGAAATTAGCAGAACAGAGTTCTTCACAAAGTGCCTTTCTTTTGCAGCTCTGATGGATATTGCCTTCACCAATAACGGGATTTTGATTAAGGGACGAAAGAGTGCTCGTTATTTGTGTTCACACCCAAACAACACCCTGTACAGCATGGTGAGTTTCCGTACAAGACAGTATCAACCACGGCCTTTTCATATTCAGGAGAAAGTGAGAACTGCAGATGCTGGAGATCAGAATCGAGAGTGTGGTGCTGGAAAAGTACAGCAGGTCAGACAGCATCCGAGGAGCAGGAGAATCAACGTTTTGGGCAAAAGCCCTTCATCAGGAATGCCTTTTCCAGCACCACACTTTCGATTTTTTTAATATTCAGCCACGATGCCAGCATCCCTTGTTTAATTTGACCTTTTTTTCTAAAGTGACTAAGTGTAACCAATCCCCGTTTAGTGATGATACACAGTTAGATTAGAAACAAGCTGTGAGGAGGGTCCTACCATTGACTGTGTAAGCCCTGCCCTGGTTTGTCTTATCAAAATGCAACACCTCATATTTATTGAAATTAAACTCCATCAGCCATTCCTTGGCCAAATTGATTAAAATCCCATTGTACTCTTAGATAATCTTCTTCACTCTCCACTTTACCACTGATTTTGGTGTCATAGCACACATACTAACCATGCTTCCACATTCTCATCCAAAGCAATACTTTAAATGATGAACAACAGCAAAAATTCATCATAGAACCTGGTCCCTTCCTCATTCTAACCATCGCCAGTCCTACACCCATAAGACCATAACAAATGCTGCAGCTGTACAAAACTCTGGTGCGGCCGCACTTGGAGTATTGCGTACAGTTTTGGTCACTGCATTATAGGAAGGATGTGGAAGCTTTGGAAAAAGTTCAGAGTAGATTTACCAGGATGTTGCCTGGTATGGAGGGAAGGTCTTATGAGGAAAGGCTGAGGGAACTGAGGCTGTTTTCTTTAGAGAGAAGAAGGTTGAGAGGTGACTTAATAGAGACATATAAGATAATCCGAGGGTTAGATAGGGTGGACACTGAGAGCCTTTTTCCTCAGATGGCAATGGCTAGCATGAGGGAACGTAGCTTTAAATTGAGGGATGATATATCTAGGACAGATATCAGAGGTAATTTCTTTACTCAAGAGAGTAGTAGGGGTGTGGAACGCTCTGCCTGCAACAGTAATAGACTCGCCAACGTTCAGGAAATTTAAATGGTCATTGATAGGCATATGGATGAGAATGGAATAGTGTAGGTTAGATGGGCTTCAGATTGGTTCCACAGGTTGGCGTGACATCGAGGGCCGAAGGGCCTGTACTGCGCTGTAATGTTCTTTGTTCTAAATAGGAAGAGTAGGCTATTCAGCCCCTTGAGCCTCCTCTATCATTCAATACAATGATGGCTGATCCAACATTCCTCACATCCACCTCCCTGTCCTTTGCCCATAACCCTTGGGACACCCATCTGATCAAGAATCTCTCTTGTAACCTTTAATATACAGAAGGACTCTGCCCCAACAGCTGTCTGTGGCAGGGAGTTCCAAAGATACTCAACTCTCTGAGAGAAGCAATTTCAGCTCATCTCAGTCTTAGATTGGTGCCCCTTTATTCTGAGACAATGCCCCCTGGTCCTAGCCTCTCCCATGAGGGGAAACGTGGTCTCAGCATTTACCTTGTCAAGCCCCTTAAAAATCCGCTACGTTTCAATGAGATTAATTCGCCTTCTTCTAAATTCCAATGAGTCGAGTCCCAACCTGTTTAACCTTTTCTCACAAGACAATCCCTTTGACCAGGATCACCCAAGTGAGCCTTTGCTGAACTACCTCCAATTAAATGATCTCTTTCCTTAAATAAGGAAACCAAAGCTGCTCTCAGTACTCCAGATGTGGTCTCGCCAGCCCCTGGTACAGTTACAGTAAGCCTTCCCTACTCTTGTATTCCAAATCCCTTGAAATTAGGGCCAGCATTCCATGAGCCCTTCCTGATTACCTGCTGCCCCCGTGTGCTAGCTTTATATTTCATGCACAAATATCCCAAAGTCCTGTTGTGTTGCAGCTTTCTGCAGGTTTTCTCCACTTAGTCTGCTAAATAATAGTCTGTTCTTTTGTTCTCCCTTCCCCAAACGAACAGCTTCACATTTTCCCACATCTAGTAACCCTTCCTCAGAATGGGATTCTAACTCCATTTCCACATTGTGCTCCATTTGCCAACATTTTGCCCACTTACTTAACCTATCAATATCTCTCTGGACTGTTTATATCCCTCTCACAACTTGCATTTCGATCTGTTTTCATCATCTGCCAATCTGGCTATAGTACATTCACTTGCTTCCCCCAAGTTGTTGATGTTTTTTCAAAAGAGTAGCGGTCCCAGCCCTAATCCCACAAGTCAGGACAACAAACCCATTATCCCCACTCCGTTTTCTGTCCTGAGTCAATTTTCTGTCCATGCCAATATATTATCTCCAAGACAATGGGCTCTACCTTATGACTTAACCTTTTCTGAGGTACCTTGTTGAAGACTTTCTGGAAGTCCAAATACAACATGTCTCCTGATGTCCCCTCTGTCCACTTTGGTTCAGAATTCCGAGAAAAATTATAATAAATTAGTCAGCCATCATTTCCCTTCCATGAAACCATGTTAATCCAACTTGATTAGATTATGGTTTTCTAAATCTTTTGCTATTACTTAATTTATTCCAATATTTTTCTAACATTAGATGCTAGGCTAATCGACCTATAATTACCTGCTTTTTGCTTCCCTCCCTGTTTTTGAATAGGGGTGTGATGTTGGCAGTTTAACTTCTCCTGAAACTCTCAGCATTACTTGGGTTTCCAACTTCTCTCATTTCACCACTGTGACCATACCATCAGCATGTCATTGTCTAAAGCTCTGACATTCCCTCCCTAAATCAGGCCTGCCCCTTAGGGTCATAGAATCATACAGCACAGGAACAGACCCTTTGGTCCAACTCATCCATGCTGACCAGATATCTTCAACTGATCTAGCCCCACCTGCCAGCACCTGGCCCACATCCTTCCAAACCCTTCTATTCATATTCCCATCCTGACACCTTTTAAATGTTGCAATTGTACCAGCTTCCACCACTTCCTCTGGCAGCTCATTCCATACACGTACCCACCCTCTGTGTGAAAACATTGCCCCGTAGGTCTCTTTTATATCTTTCTCCTCTCACCCTAAACCTATTCCCTCTAGTTCCGGACTCCTCGACCCCAGGGAAAAGACTGTGTCTATTTATCCTATCTATGCCCCTCATAATTTTGTAAACCTCTGTAAGGTCATCCCTCATCCTCCGGTGCTCCAGGGAAAACAGCCCCAGCCTGTTCAGCCTCTCCCTATAGCTCAAATCCTCCAACCCTGGCAACATCCCTGTAAATCTTTCTGAGCCCTGTCAAGTTTAACATCTTTCCTATCGCAGGGAGACCAGAATTGAATGCAGCATTCCAAAAGTGGCCTAACCAATGTCCTGAACAGCTGCATCATGACATCCCAACCCCTACACCCAATGCTCTGACCAATGAAAGCAAGCATACTAAACACCACCTTCACTATCCTGTCTACCAGTGACTCCACTTTCAAGAAACTCTGTACATACGCCCCTAGGTCCCTTTGTTGAACAACACTGCTCAGGGCCCTACTGTTAAGTGCCTTGATTTGCCTTACCAAAAAGCAACACCACATTTATCCAAATTAAATTCCATCTCCACTCTTTGGCCCATTTGCGGTCTGATCAAGGTCCCATTGTACTCGAGATAAGCTTCCTAATTGTCCATTACACCACCAATTTTGCTATCATCGGCAAACTTACTAACCATACCTCCTATGTTCATATCCAAATCTTTTATATAAATGACGAAAAGCAGTGGACCGAGCACTGATGCTTGTGACACACTATTGGTAATGGGCCTCCAGTCCAAATAACAACCCTCCACCACTATCCTCTGCCTCCTACCTTCGAGCCAGTTCTGTATCCAATTGGCTAGCTCTCTCTGTATTTCATGTGATCTAACCTTATACCTAACTAGTCTACCTTGTCCAATGCCTTGCTAAAGTCCATATCGACAACATATACCACTCCATCTTCAATCTTCTTTGATACTTCAAAAAACTCAATCGAGTTAGTGAGACCGATTTCCCACAAACAAAGCCACATTGACTCTCCCTAATCAACCCGTAATCAGAATCCCCTCCAACAACTTACCCACCACTGACATCAGTTCCCTGCCTTTTCCTTTGTTAAATATTGGCATCACATTAGCCAACTTTCTGTCTCCTGCTACCTCACCCATGGTTATTGATGATACAAAACGTTCAAAGAGGCACAGCAATTTCTTCCTTCAAAGTTCTGGGATATATGTGATCTGGTCCTGAAGATTTATCTACCTTTGAGTTTTAAGACATCCAGTACCTCCTCTTCTGTTATATGGACACTTTTCAAAATACCACTATTTATTTCTCCAAGTTCTTAGCTTTCTCATCCTTCTCCACAGTCAATAATGACATGAAATACCCATTTAGTGTCTCACCCATCTCCTGTGGTTCCACATATAGATAGCCTTATTGATCTTGAAGGGGCTTTATTCGCTCCCTAGTTTCTCTTTTTCCCTTAACATAGAGTCATAGAGCTGTAACAGCACGGAAACAGACCCCTTGGTCCAACACGTCCATGCCGACCAGATATCTCAACCCAATCTAGTCCCATTTGCCAGCACTTGGCCCATATCCCTCTAAACCCTTCCTATTCATACACCCATTCAGATGTCTTTTAAATGTTGTAATTGTACCAGCCTCCACCACATCCTCTGGCAGCTCATTCCATACACGTACCACCCTCTGTGTGAAAACTTTGCTCCTTAGGTCTCTTTTATATCTTTACCATCTCACTCTAAACTTATGCCCTCTAGTTCTGGACTCACCCACCCCAAGGAAAAGACCTTGTCTATTTACCCTATCCATGCCCCTAATGACTTATCCATTTGGATTCTCCTTAACCCTATTTGCCAAAGCTATCTCTTGTCCCCTTTCTGTTCTGTTAATGTCCCTCTTTCTGCCCTACTCATTATCCCCAGTAGGATACTCCTACTGCCCTCATACACCTTTAGGGATTCACTTGATCCCTGCTATCTATACCTGCCATAACCTTCCTTCATATTCTTGTCCAGAGCCTCAATTTCCTCATTCATCCAGTGCTCCATGTTTATAGAAAAGGTTTGATATATATTGTCAGTTTAATTTTGATGAGCTGTACAATGATGTATCTATCCTGTCCCTGGTTGAGCAGGAATTGATTTAGTCATAGAGATGTACAGCATGGAAACAGACCCTTCAGTCCAACCCATCTATGCCGACCAGATATCCCAACCCAATCTAGTCCCACCTGCCAGCACCCGGCTCATATCCCTCCAAACCCTTCCTATTCATGTATCCATCTAAATGCCTCTTAAATGTTGCAATTGTACCAGCCTCCACCACATCCTCTGGCAGCTCATTCCATACACGTACCACCCTCTGCGTGAAAAAGTTGCCTCTTAGGTCTCTTTTATATCTTTCCCCTCTCACCCTAAACCTATGCCCTCTAGTTCTGGACTCC
>NC_057748.1:401837-435276 GCF_004010195.1 Chiloscyllium plagiosum
TTCCCACGCACAAAGCCATGTTGACTATCCCGCATCAGTCCTTGCCTTTCCAAATATATGTACATCCTATCCCTCAGGATTCCCTCCAACAACTTGCCCATCACCGAGGTCAGGCTCACCGGTCTATAGTTCCCTGGCTTGTCTTTACTGCCCTTCTTAAACAGTGGCACCACGTTTGCCAACCTCCTGTCATCAGGAGTTTTATAAGAAACTTAAAGTGAATTTTCCTCCGCATAAGTATCCCATTGCCAAATTGCCCCAAGTTGCACCCCACAGTTTTCAGCTAAGATTTAATATCTTCAATACTTTCTGACTTGAAGTTTGCTTCAGTTTCAGTTAACGGAGAACTGCAAATTCAGAGAAGGCCGTGTTAATGACCTCTTACATGACCACAGAAGCACACAAAGGCGCAATGATTGTTTCCAACCTGGACAGGTCAATTCTAATTCAGATGATCCATTGGGAATGATGGGATGTTCGTAGCAAAGGAATTCAACAATAATCATGGATGTTACTGTCAGATATTCTTTATTTAAAAAGTGAATAATCTTGATAAAATATATTTATATAAAGAGAACAAATCAATAATAAAACAGTTTACATTAAACTCAATGTTGAAACTGGTTTATTTTAATAGTACTGAAAGAAACACCAGTCACTGTCGGTCTGTGAGCCTGCAGTGACCACAGAGATATCATGGCAGTAACTTCATGTTCATCTCTTCAGAGGGTTGCTGAGGAGAGATGATCGGTTCACATCGAAAAGTGCATCATCATCTGGTAGGGCAAACTGGGAGCTAAGCTGCAAAACACTGTCTGGGAGAAAACAGCCTCAATATTTTAAAGTGGCTGTGTGTGTGTGTGTGTGTGTGTGTGTGTGAAGGCAGCCTGATCCTGTAATTTCATACAAAAGGCAATGAGCCCTTAGCCACACTGCACATTGCTAATTGAATCCACATCTTCTGAGATCCTTTCACATGGGAAGTTGGTTGTAGTTTTTGGAGGTCAGTCATGTCAACTCCAGAATATCTCTGTTTCTCAGGGTAGTGTCCGAGACTCAATCATTTTCAGCTGCTTCATCAGTGACCTTTCCTCCATCATACGGTCAGAAGTGAGGATAGTCACTGATGATTGTACAATGATCAGCACCATTCGTGACTCCTCAAATGCAGCAGTGCCTGGCTTGTGCTGAAAAGTGACAAGTACAGTGCCACACAACTGTACTAGGGCACTGTCTCCCCTTTATCATGAGACTATTAAACCAAAACGTCAAGAGAGTGGTGCTGGAAAAGCACAGCAGGTCAGGCAGCATCCAGGCAGCAGGAAAATCGATATTTTGGGCAAAAGCCCTTCATCAGGGATGATTCCAAAATGAGACTATTAGTCCAAGAACACAGCTAAAGTTCTGGGAACTCAGGTTTGAATCCAACTTTGGCAGATGGTGATATCTGATTTCAATTTTTAAAAAATATGGATTTAAGAATCTGCCAATTACCATAAAACTATTGTCAATTGTCAAAAAACCCATCTGGTTCACTGATGTCCTTCAGAGAAGAAAATCTGCCATCCTCACCTAGTCTGGCCTACACATGATTCCAGACCCACATCAATGTGGTTGACTCACAACAGCTCTCGAAATGGCCCAACAAACCACTTAGTTGTATCAATTACTACAAAGTCTCAAAAAAAATGAAACCAGATGGATCATCTAGCATCAATGTAGGTACCAGAAACAGCCCTGTGAACCCACACAAAGTCCTCTGTATTAATATCTGGGGACTAGTGCCAAAACTGGGAGAGGCTAGTAAAGCAACAGCCTGACATGAGTCATAGTCATGGGATCATATAGAGTCATAGAGTCGTTGAGATATACAGCACAGAAACAGACCCTTTGGTCCAACCTATCCATGCTGACCAGATATCCCAACCCACCACCACCCAGCACCCTCTTACAATGTCCCAGACATCACCATTACCATCCTGGATAATTCCTGTCCAATCAGCAGCACAGACCCACCAGAGGTAGTGGCACAGTGGTATATAATTGGAAGTTCTCATCATGGACTCTGGACCCCATGAAATCTCATGGCTTCAGGTTAAACATGGGCAAGGAAACCTCCTGCTGATTACTATGTACCATTCTCTCTTGGCTGATGAAATAGTACTCCTCCAGATTAAACAGGAGAAAGCACAAACATCTACTTCAAACCCACCGACTCCCACAGCTACCTGGACTACTCCGCTTACCCTGCCTCCTGTAAAAACGCTATCCCTTATTCCCAATTCCTCCGCCTCCACCACATCTGCTCCCAGGAGGTCCAGTTCCACCACAGAACACACCAGATGGCCTCTTTCTTCAAAGACCACAATTTCCCCTCCCACATGGTTGACGATGCCCTCCAGCACATCTCATCCACTTCCCACACTTCTGCCCTCGAACCCCACCCCTCTGACCCCAACAAGGACAGAAGCCCACCTTGGTCCTCACCTGCCACCCCACCAACCTCCATATACACCGCATCATCCTCCGCCATTTCTGCTACCTCCAAACAGACCCACCACCAGAGATATATTTCCCTCCCCACTCCATCTGCTTTCCATAAAGACCATTCCCTCCGTGACTACCTCATCAGGTCCACACCCCGCGCCCCCACCAACCTACCCTCCCCTCCTGGCACCTTCCCCTGCCACCACAGGAATCGCAAAACCTGTGCCCACACCTTCCCCCTCACCTCCATTCAAGGCCCAATGGAGCCTTCCACATCCATCAAAGTTTCACCTGCACTTCCACATCTGTCATTTACTGTATCCATTGCTCCCGATGTGGTCTCCTCTACGTTGGGGAGATAGGACGCTTACTCACACAGCGCTTCTCCGGGACACTTGCACCAACCAACCCCACCGCCCCTTGGCTGAACACTTCAATTTCCCTCCCACTCCGCCAAGGACATGCAGGTCCTGGGCCTCCTCCATCACCGCTCCCTCACCACCCAACACCTGGAGCAAGAACGCCTCATCTTCTTCCTTGGGACCCTGCAACCACACGGATCAATGCCAATTTCACCAGTTTCCTCAACTCCCCTCCCCCCACCTTATCCCAGATCCAACCCTCCAACATGGCACCATCCTCTTGACCCGTCCTATCTGTCCATCTTCCTTCCCACCTATCCGCTCCACCTTCCTCTCCGACCTACTACCTTCACCCCCACCTCCATCTACCTATCACATTCTTAGCCACCTTCCCCTCTGCCCTATTTATCTCTCAGCCTCCCCACCCCCGGGCTCCCCTCGTTCCTGATGAAGGGCTTATGCTCGAAGTGTCTATTCTTCTGCTCCTCGGATACTGCCTGATCTGCTGTGCTTTCTCCAGCATCACACTTTTGGCTCTGATCTCCAGCATCTGCAACCCTCCAGCCACACTGGACAAAAACTGACCCATCTAAAGTATCGAACTACAGCATTTCCATCAATATTAGGGAAGTTAAAGACCCCATAATAACTACCCTGTTACTCTCGCTCCTATAAAGAATTATCTTTGCTATCCTTTCCTCTCCATCTCTGGAACTTTTTGGAAGCCTATAAAAAACTCCCAACAGGGTGACCTCTCCATTCCCGTTTCTAACCTCAGCCAATACTACCTCAGTAGACGAGTCCTCAAACATCCTTTCTACCACTGTAATACTGTTCTTGACTAACAATGCCACACCCCCCCCTCTTTTATCACCTTCCCTGTCCTTACTGAAGCATCTAAACCCCGGAACCTGCAACAACCATTCCTGTTCCTGCGATATCCATGTCTCTGAAACGGCACAACAACTAAGTCCCAGGTACTTACCCATGCTGCAAGTTCACCCACCTGGATGCTCCTGGCGTTGAAGTAGACACATTTTAAACCATCTTCCTGCTTGCCGGTGCACTCTTGCAACCTTGAAACCTTATTCATGACCTACACGACCTCCTGTACACTGGAGCTACAATTCAGGTTCCCATCCCCCTGCTGAATTAATTTAAACCTCTGGTTCAGGTGTAGACCATCCTGTTTGTAGCAGTCCCACCTACCTCAGAATGAGCCCCAATTATCCAGGTATCCGAAACCCATCCCCCTGCACTGTCCCTGCAGCCATGTGTTCAACTCTTCTCTCTCCCTGTTCCTTGGCTCGCTAGCACATGGCACGAGCAACAAACCAGAGACAACAACGGTTTGTTCCAGCTCTAAAACTTCCACCCTAGCACCCTGAATTTGTGCCTTAAATCCCCATCCCTTTGCCTACCTGTGTCGTTAGTGCCTGTGGACCATGACTTGGGGCTGCTCCTCAAGGATCCCAAAAACACGTCCCAGACATCACGAACCCTGGCACCTGGGAGGCAACACACCACCGTGAGTCTCTCCCATTCCCACAGAACCTTCTATCTATCTCCCTAACTCTGGAGTCCCCAATGACTAATGGTCTGCTCCTCTACCCTCTTCCTTTCTGAGCAACAGGGACAGACTCTGTGCCAGAGAACTGTACCCCAGTTCCCTTTGGGTCCCCTGACGGTAATCCATCTGCATTTTTTTTCTACCTGAGGTGTAACTACCTCCTTTTAACTCCTGTCAATAACCCCCTCCGCTTCCTGAATGATCCGAAGTTCATCCAGCTCCAGCTCCAGTTCCCTAACACGGTTTTCGAGGAGCTGGTGTTGGGTGCACTTCCTGCAGATTAAGTTAGCAGGGACACTAGTGGCGACCCTTACCTCCTACATTCTGCAGGAGGAACATTCAACCTCCATTCCCACTATTCTAAATTGAAAAATAAAGAAAAAAAAACTAGTCACCTTACCAATCCGGGGCACAGAACTGAAGATGGGTGGGAGACACTATCTAAGTAGTGTTTCAGGTAACACAACCACCCAAATATATGACTTCACTTACTCAGCAGTCCTGTGTCCTCTCATGGTGAGTGTGTGTTCTGCCTATTCACAAGGTATGTTTTCAAAGCAGTCACTTCCCAGCAGCCCCCTGGTTGTTGCTCCCACTCTTCCTGCTGCTGAACTGTTTGACCTATTATCCTACTCTAAGATCAGATGAACCTACACACCCTTCATTGTACTATCAACCATGTGCCTATCCAAGATTCACTTAAATGTCTCTAATGTATCTGACTCTACTACCACTGCCAGTGCATTCCACACACCCACCACTCTCTGTGTAAAGAACCTACCTCTGACATCTCCCCTAAACCTTCTTCCAATCAGCCCATTTCACGCTGTCCTCACAAATGACAATCTCACTTGTGAATATTGAAGTAAAGTATCCATTAAGGACCTCCCCCAACTCCTCTGACTCCAGGCACAAGTTCCCTCCACTGTCCCTGATTGGTGCTATCCTCACTCTGGCCATCCTCTTGTTCCTCATATAAGTGTAGAATGCCTTAGGATTTTACTTAATCCTATCTGCTAAAGCTTTTTCATGCCTTCTTTTAGCTCTCCAAGCTCCATTCTTCAGTTCATTCCTGGCTACCTTGTAACCCTCTAAAGCCCTGTCTGATCATTGCCTCCTCAACCTTAAGTAAGCTTCCTTCTTCCCCTTGACCAGACGTTCCACATCCTTGTCACCCAAGGTTCTTTCAACCTACCATCCCTTCCTTGCTTCAGTGGGACAAACCTGTCCAGCACTATCAGCAAGTGCTTCCTAAACAATCTTCACATTTCTGTCATGCATTTCCCTGAGAGCATCTGTTCCCAACCTAGATGCCCCAAGTACACTCTGCTCTGCCTGGCTACTTTTCAAGGCAGAGTAAACAATAGGTAAGAGAATTCCTATTTCTATTCCACTCAGTTCCACACCACAATTATTGTCTATAAGGCTTTGGCTCTATACTAAGCTGAATTGTCTCTGCAAAATGTTTTTTCGAAGAGACCATAGTGCCCTTCTCGCAACCTTTTTCTACAACATCCAAACATCTCCACAGTCTTCCAACTGAACCAATCTTTACAATCTTATAAATTTAGGGAACTGTGATCTTCTTAAACATTCCCCTTCATCTCCAGTTGAGTTGTCTGGCATTTTGAATTGATGAAGTTCACTCCCTAACCCTAATCATTAGAAATTTACATCAAATTTTCTTTCATATAAAATGCATCCATTCCATTGTTGAGGATTTTGTTCTTGATGCATGCTAAACATGCAGTGTAGCTGAGCAGGCAAAGTGACCAAGATTTGGCTTTTTAAAAACATTCTAATCAACCTGTTGAGAGATCTTAATGACACATCTCTGGAGCAGGTGGGACCTGAACCCAGTTCTCTGGATCCAGAAACAAAACAGAAATTTCTGGAAAAGCTCAGGTGGTCTGGCAGAATCTGTGGAGAGAAATCAGAGTTAATGTTTCTATCCAATGACCCTCCAGTCTGAAGAAAGGTCACTGGACCCAAAACATTAACTCTGCTTTTTCTCCATAGATGCTGTCAGATCTGCTGAGTTTTTCCAGCAATTTTTTGTTTCTGATTTCCAGCATCATTTTCCCCTTCCTGGTCCAGAACTCAGGACACCACCACAAGAAACCTCCTTTGATAATAAAATTGACTAACTGCAGGTGTATGACTGCACCTAGGTACAGATAAGATGCTCATGTATTGTAAACATCATTATAGTATAAAACCAGACAACACAATTCAGTTTTATGGTCTTATTTCAGAATTATCAAGGCAATATGTTGTGCAAACAGCACAAATGAGCATGAGGGATTTTACAATGAAATAAGAACAGATTAGTAAGCAGTACATGGTAATCAAAGATAGCACTGCAAGCAGAAATACAAATACACTCACCGACACACACACAAAGTGACAAATAAATAGACTTGATGATTCACATGTCAACTGCCAGGCACACTAACAAAAAGAAAACATGACAACCTGTGTAAAACTAGCACACCACAAGATGAATTTTAGGAATATCGGAATATCTGGATGTCTAATCAAGCTTTCAAAGTGAACAGAGTTTTGGAGATGGCAACCTTTGTATTCCTGAAACTGTGAAGTAGTGAAGTCTCTGACTCACATCCAGCACCTGCACTGAGGTCATCTCTGACTACAGCTGTACATCACCTTCTGCAATGCTGCTTTGTTTTGCAACATCTTTTCTCTCTGACCATTCATGTCTACTCTGATGCAAGCCCATAATTCTTGAAGTAAAATTGGAAAATGCAGCAAACAACAACCAGGAAATGTCAGTTCAGCATATGGTTCATTGGTTACCCACTATCACCCCCAGAACTGCATTGCTTGCATGCTGATGCTTTGGACCAACCTGGTATGGACAGTAATTTTTGTGTTTCAATTTATATCTTTGTTAGCCCTAAGGCTTAAAGAATGTACAAGATGATTAAAATCACTTGGGAGTTTTGGTGTGTGGTACATCTGTTCACCTGAATTATAATTAAATGGGAGAATGTGAGGTGCAGACCTTGGAAAAGCCGTAGGACCTGACTGGAATTTCTCCTTCTTCAGCAGAGTATAATGGGCAGGAAGCATGTGCTGTTAGTTTGACTTTGCCTGCCAATAGCTACTTTTAGGTTACTGGGTCCAAAGCTCACACTAACCTCTCAAATGTTATTTGCCCTTCTCTGTATTCGGTTAACCAGAAGGTACTGGCTAACCATGGTTCTGTAACTTCTGCTCTCTCTTCTTCCTTATACCACTCTGTGCTCACCATTTAGCATTGTAGAAAACACCTTACTCCATCTAGTGACTGAATTGAGGGATGCACAAAGAAATTTACTGAAGATTTGAAACATTGAGTCAGAAGCTAATACTGAATAAGTTTTATCTTTATCCAAAACTTTTTAAAAGTGATGATGACAATGCCTGAAGATTGGGAGGGCCTAAAGTGAAATAAAGTGTCAAGAACTACAGTCTCCTTAAAGATATTGTTAGATTCTGTTGAAGACTGAACAGCTTGGTTAATAGCTGGGTTTTAAAAGCTGGTTAATGGCATATTTGGACCAGTTACTTTCGAATTCACCAGGCAGATATTAGAATAACATTTTCATGGGGTGACTTAGTGGTAATATCTCTGGGCAAGTAATCCGGAACCTCAGGTCAATGCTGTGGGGACACTGATTCAAATATCACAATAGAGATGGTGAAATTGGAATTCATTAAAAACCTAAGATAAAATGCAATCCCGACAGTTGACCATATAATCATTCTTATAAAAGCCATCCCACTAATGTTCTTTAGGGAAGGAAATCTACCACCTTTACCTGGTCTGCTTTGCATGTAACTCTTGAAATGGACAATAAAAACCCACATCTGGATTAGTGGTGCTGGAAGAGCACGGCAGTTCAGGCAGCATCCGAGGAGCAGTAAAATCGACGTTTCGGGCAGAAGCCCTTCATCAGGAATCTGCATCTGCAGATCATTGTTTTTGCCTAATAAAAACCCACATCCCATAAAAAAAATAAAATTCCAAACGGTCTACTTAACCCAGCTAAGACAGTGTCAAAGTCACTCAAAAGTCAGGTCATCAATCTGTGGGGAAACTTTTCCTGTTGAACTCAGCAACATCAACATTCTCATCACTAACGTTTGCCTCTTTTAGCACAGTTGACTAAAACTGAAGCCTCAGTTTCAACATGACGATTTAAAATGAATATGCTGGGTGACATGATCAGTGGTTTACCATCCTAATTAAATGTACCTTTTAAATAAATATTACACAGAGACACTGCCATTCCATGTGGTTGAAGATATACAAATATGTGGATATGCATGTGGATTAACAAGTGGATACATTGAGATATGGATGCAGGAAGGCACATGTATGTGTACCCATTCTCGAGCTGCTTGTGGACTCACAGACAGGCTAATAAATGAGAACAAATGCACTGTCATGCCATGAAGTTTGGGTACACATATGGTCACACTGGGATATTCAGATTTTCACATGGCCACAAACACATTACAGAAGTTACATTACAGAATATAAATATTGTCATTTGTTAAATCCACCATTTTGCAACTATGCCTACATAGGTCAGAGACCTTGTGAACCTTCAAACCAAACATGCTAGAAAAGTTAAAAGCAGAGGAAAAGGTGAGACAGAGTGATCCCAGATGCTAAACCTAACTGAGTTTAAATATTACAGAGTTTTATGGGAAAAGCTTACTGCATCATCTTATTGAACTAATAGCTGATAGAGTGTTAGGTGGGTACCACTAATTCACACCTACCACTAATATCAATAAATTCACCGGGAACATTGAAAATGTTCATAATTGTTAAAAGTCAGGTCATCAATTTATGGGCGGATTCTTCATGTTGAACGATCTCCACCCTCATCATTCCTCTGTTTGTCTTGTACAGGTGCTGACTGACTAGTTAAGTGCTTGCAAATGGTTGTTTTCTTGTTAGAGTTACACTTTAGAACTGAGCTCAGTCATTGCACTGTGGTACATAATGGCAGGTTGGTTGTCAACCACAAAAGCAAGATACTACTGGATGCTGAAACAAAAACAGGTAAGGCATCATCTTTGAAGAGGAACAGAGTTAACCTTTCTGATTGATGGCCTTTGATCAGAACTCAAGTTTGTTCCCAAGGCTGGTCAATTTTGTTCCTTCCCCTCCATAACTAACTATTCAAACAGCCACAGAGTGGAAGCCAGGCACTGTATACTGGACGGAGAGTTTTCAGAGGGAAAAGAAATCAAAAATAAGAAAAAAAATACAAGATGGTATTGACCATTTACTTCTGTGAACCTTCACATTCTAGTAAGACACAGTCAGAGAATTACAAATATATTACTAACTTGGTAAAAAAAAAACACAGCAATACTGAAAGTCATAAATTTAAGAAGCCATTGTAGGATACTGCATTGTTTACATTGTGCAAGTAAGTTTTACTATGTCTTGTTCCACACTGGTCAGTTCAATCACCATCAACTTAGCACCATGCAAGCAACCATACTAAATGCAAACAGAGAGAACATGCTGATAGAAACCTCAGTTTGTCAGGATGATCTACTGGCAAAGATGTGCCTATTGTGAAAAGACTGTAAGAGGCCGAATTCAGATTGTCATACCCAGTGCAGCAGACTTAGCAGCCAATAGCTAGTGGTTTTGAGCAACTTTCAGCACCTAACCCCAGCAGAAACCTCAAGACAAAATCTTGCAGCTGTTATAGCCTCAAGGGATGAAAATGAGAAACTGAATTTGGTTCCAAAAATACAGAAACTGCACGGCAGACTACTCTGTATCTGAAAAGAAAAGGCTGTGTTTCCATCGCATTCCAAGATTAAGTCTGATAGAGTAGATTCAATCTGTTAAACTGACATTCCTGGTCCAGACATTAATGGATGTGCATTTCCAGTTTTAATTGATGACTATTGTAGCTGACAGACAGGAGCGAAGAAAGAACAGGGCAAACATAAGACAGACTATAAGATATAGGAACAGAGCAGGCTGTTGGGCCTCTCAAGCCTATTCTGCCATTCAATAGTATCGTGGCTGAAATATCACTCACTTCTTCCTGCACAAGTGATCTCTTTGGACATCTGCAGTGGAGAGTTTGACATTGCACCAGGGTCAGTAATGCTAAGCACTTTGGCATTCACTGACATCAAGTAGAATTTAAATTCCAAAGTCCCATAAAAAGCAGTAGCATAGTTGGTAAACAGTTACTATTATTTAGTTAGTTAGACTAATTAATCTAAAAAAGACAGTACCATCAAATCTAAATTCTGACTAGATCTATTATTGAACTAGATTAGTAAGTTTCAGATATTTTGTTGAAGCAACATAAATTATCAGAAAGGATATCATGTATCCCATCTCAAAGCAGCACAGATGGCATCTGGCTCAGCTCCCTGCAGGATGGGAAACAGATTTCCAGCGCTTAGATCACCAGGCGTGTCCAGTTGCTTGGGGTTCGGCCATACTGCAATTAAAATACAATTATATCTTTATCAGGGACTGTATCAGCATTTGTCTCTCCCCATAATTCATCTCAGTCATAAGGCTGATAGCATAGAAACACACACCAGATACACATAAAAGATCACAGTGATTGACATCTCTCTCATCTTTCAAAGAGGGGGTGAATGCTACACCTAATGTTCTCTTGATGTACACGGACCAGATTATCAGGGCAACAGCTGAAGTACTATAACTTGCCTGAGGATCCCTCGTACGAAAAGGGGGTAATCAGACTGGGACCCCCTGTGTCAGGGATGTCCCTATACCTCCCACACTAGGTTTCAGTGATTACTCTCTTTCACTCTATGCTCCAACCTACCAACACCCTGTGTTGACTGTCTCCTTATAAACCATTCCAAGATTCCAGAACAAATCTTTCTCCTTTCAAACCCACACCCACCCATCAGCCTGTTTTGTCTATTTTTAAATTAGGAAGCATCCAAAGAATATTGCAGGGATCACCTAGAAATGTGATCCTGAACTGCTCATCAGGCTCTGAATGTTAGAATTTAAGAAGAGGAAGGAGGCTTTTATCCCTTTAAAGGAAATGATAAAGTTGGGATTATATTCCATCCACAATTCCCAAGATGCTTTAGCCAAAATGTATCTTAGAAACATGAAGTTACAGGGTTTTTGTAAAAAACAAAACTGATTCCCTCCTGTCCTTGAAGGAAGCCTGTTGCCCCATCTCAATTCATACTAGTATGGGTTACTCTTTAATGCCCCTGATTGGACCAGGATCTGACTCAGTGGGATTTAGTGGTATCAAACTGTTAGAAAGTTCAGGGGATGGAAAATAAATACCAGCCTTACCAGTGACCCCTCTATCCCAAGAACATTTTTAAAAAGCCTTTTATTTATAGTACCATATTACTCCCTGTAGATCACCTTGCAGGTAGTGGCAGTACAAGTGAAAGTTGCTGATCACTGGGCTGAAGCAAATATTTTTGAGCATAGAGAATGGAACATTACTTCAAAGCAAAAACATGTCCTGATCATTTTCACTAGTTTAAAGGACAGCTTTGAAAAATGCAGCACTCAAATGCAGAGTCAAACAGACACAAAGTTTAGTTTAATTGAACTTCAACAGGCTTAACATCTACCTGAATATCTGTTAGCTCTTTCAGGAACCGTTTCGCTATTTCTGGGCCATTCTCCATGGTGGGAATGTGGTAGTTCTGAAAGAGAGCAAAAAAAGAGTTTTACCTCCAGCAGTCCAGCATTAACATGCTTTCAAATAAAAAAAATCATGTTTTTAACTTGTTCTGTTATGTAAATCTTTTACCTCTAGCACGTTGTTAGTTTTCTGGTTCTGTTTGAAATATCACATGCTAATGTCCTGGTTACACAGTCACATGCACTAGGGACAGGATTACAACATGGGGGCCCTCAATTCTACCTTTTAATTAGATCATGTTGGATCAGAAAGCGCCGGTAACACCCCCTTCCTGTCACATTCCATGTCCCCTTCTCTATCCCAGTTCATCCTGTACCCCTTTCCTACTTCCACCCTGTCCTCCTCCACATGCCTCAGCCCTTCTCAGCCTCTACACTTCACCTCCCAGGCCCACCCACCCATATCAGAACTCTAAACCTGGCTCAATGAACAAAACAAATGCAGAGTGTCAAACTGAACTGCAAAGATTCAAAGAACCCAAGGCTGAACCTGGTCTCTATTGAATATCTGACTTCAGCCAGGCCAGCTCCATGCTGCTGATAGTTAGCCTCAGTGAACTGTTAGGGGAACATTATACAATGATCCTCTTGGCAACTGTGTGTTTATATTTCAGGCTGACAGAGAATCTGTATTGTTGTTGGTTATACGACCATTTACAAATCAGCATTGTGAAAACACTTGGCTCACATGGAATATTGGTCTTTTGGATAAGATGCTTAAAAACTTTTTTGTCAGGTCACCTGGAGATGGCCAACTGATGAACTTGTCAGCAACATTTTCAATTGTTAAAGAGTACCAATTTGCAACTTGGATTGGAAAAGTGAAGCCTCCTTAATTTAAGTTATATCCCAAAAATGATTACTTGCTCCTTATCGGCAGGATTCCGCTTGACAACAAGGAAACAGGGAACTTATTATTGACTTCCAGCGGGATGTTACTCATGCCGCCACCCCCCCCCACTACACATTAACAGCACCGAGGTGGAACGAATGGAGAGTGTCAAGCTCCTGAGAGTGGTCATCCACAACAAGCTTTCTTGGACTGTTCATGTGGATGCACTGGTTACAAAGGCCCAACAACGTCTCTTCTTCCTCAGGCAGCTGAGGAAATTTGGCATGATGGTGAATACCCTTGCCAACTTTTATAGGTGCGCCATCGAGAGCATTCTGACTGGATGTATCACTACCTGGTATGGCAACTGTACCATTCAAGATTGGAGACGGGTACAGAGAGTGGAGAACTCAGCCCAGACAATCACAAAGGCCAACCTCCCATCTATAGAATCCATCTACCAGGCCCACTGTCAAGGAAAGGCTGCCAGCATTCTCAAAGATCCATTCCACCCTGGCAATGTTTTTCTACAACCTCTACCATCGGGCAGAAGGTACAGAAACCTGAACACAAGCACCAGCCGGTTTTGTAACAGTTTCTACCCCACTGTTGTTAGAATACTGAATGGACTCACAAACTCTAAACATTTGTACGTATCTGTGTTTTGTTTTTGCTGCTGTTTACATATTATTTCCTATCTATGCTATTTAACTCTGTGATCTGCCTGTATTGCTCTCAAGACAAAGCTTTTCACTGTGTCTCTGTACATGTTGAGTTGAATTGAATTGAATTGAATTGAATTTATTGTCACATGTGCAGCAGCTGTTAATTTCTAATACGGACGATCCAGAGGAACTCTGTTTATGAGTCAGTGTTACTTTGGCCAATGATGCTGACCTGGAGAGTTAATTATTACCATTTTTAAAATAGTCAATTTTCTTTGAAACTGCGTATTCTTCACTCCCACAGTTCTTGTAAAATAAACCAGGCCATTGCTCTCAAATGTTATTTTAAGGGATACAAGCAAAAATGGAAGACAGCTTTAGTGAGGAGTCAGGTGCATTCAGCAGAGGAGGGAGAAACTTGAAAAAAAGGAGGGTTTCTGAATCCCCATAAAACTTGAGATGATGTTACAATGATATTAGCCTTTACACACTGTAGACGAGGCTGGATGGAAATGTTAGGGGTGGGGAGGGAGCAGAGTGAATGGTTTCCTAATTGATGACGTAAGTGCACTATGGCAACCAGCAGTTCCTGTGGAAGAAGCATGCTGGGAGTTATCACCCTGATTAACGAAGTATTAAAACAAAGTCAAGCTGTTGCTGCAAATCTCTTGAGTTGAACTGTTGCTGGTTGGGATATTGTTTGGGCCAATATCGATTATTTGGTTTCTGGAATCCCTGAAACAATGGTCAGATTTGAATTAGAATCATGTATGATCTTAGTTAGCTGTTCTTTGGAGCTGGGAGCAGTCGGAGGGTGGAGATTCAGGAACGGGCAAAGGGCTAAACAGCTTCTGGTGAGAAGGTGCACAGGATCCCAGAGTGACACACCGTAAGTGATTGGCTGTTTGAGGGGTGAGTATAACCCTTTAATTTTCTTACAGTAATCAAATAACCTGTTGGAATTACTGTACTTACTGGTTATCTGTTAGTGTGTGCGTTAGTGAAAATTTGATTTAGTTTTTGTTTAGTGGCTTATTTTTGGGTTAATTAAAGGGATAGCAGGCCAGCTCTTTCAAGCGGCATGCTCCACCATAATGTTTGGGAGTTCTTATTTGCTGATTACATCGGCGAGCAACACATGCAGGAGATACCATCAGTACCTCCAAATCGAGCAACGGATTAAAGAGCTTCAGCAAAGTCTGGAAGCACCAAGGAGCATCCGGGAGAATGAGAGTTAGTGCATTTAAGGTGGTAGTCACCCCACAGAGTTGAAGGTGCAGAGGATAATGGGTGACAATCACACACAAGCACAAGGTGAGGTAGGTTGGGTAAGAGTCCCCTAAGGCCATCCCAACAGCCAACCGGTACTCTCTGCTGAGTTCTGGCGACAGTGATAATGCCTCAGGTAAATCCAGCCAAAGCAAAGCCCACAGTACCACGGGTCAGTCAGCTGCACAGACTGGAGAAAAAAGGTGGTTAGAACTGTAGGAATAGGAGACTCAATCATTAGAAGAACAGAAATGCACTTCTGCAGCCACTTGAGTGACAACAGGACGGTGGGTCCCTCCCTTGTGCAAAGGGCCTGCAGGTGACTAAATAGGTGCAGTGCTTTTGGTGGGTGGGTGGAGGGTACAAGCCAATGGCCATGGTACACATTGGTACCAACAACATAGGTAAGGAGAGAGATGAGGTCCTAAAGGCTAAATTTAGGGAGTTCAGAGTCAGATTGAAAGCCAGGTCCTCAAAGATAGCAATCTCCGCATTACTACCTGTGCCACATGTTAGTGAGGCCAGGAACTGGCAGATTAGACAGTTTAGTATGTGATGAGGGAGTGGTGTAGAAGGGAGGGCTTTAGATGACTGAATAATTGGGAACGTTTCAGTGGAAAGTGGGACTTGTTCAAGAGAGATGGTCATAAGAACATAAGCACTAGGAGCAGGAGGAGGCCATCTGGTCCTTCAAACCCACTCTCCCATTCAATAAGGTCATGGCTGATCATTTTGTGCTCTCAGCTCCACTCACTCATTCTCTCACCATAACCCTTAATTCCTTTACTGTTCAAAAAATTATCTATCTTAGCTTTACACACATTTACTGAGGAACCTCAGCTACTTCACTGGGCAGGGAATTCCACAGATTCACAACCTTCTAGGTGAAAGGTTTCTCCTCAATTCCATCCTAAATCTGCTCCCCCTAATTTTGAGGCTATGCCCTCTTGTCCTAGTTTCACCACCAGTGGAAACATCCACTCTACGTCTATCATATCTATTCCTTTCTCAATTAAGGAGACCAAAACTGCATGCAGTATTCTAGGTGTGGCCTTACCAGCACCTTGTACAGCTGCAACATAACCTCCCTGCTTTTAAACTCAATCCCTTTAGCAATGAAGGATAATATTCCATCTGCCTTCCAAATTACTACTTGTACCTGTAGACCAACCTTCTGTGATTCATGCACAAGACACCCGGGTCCCTCTGCAGAGCAGCATGCTGCATCTTTTTACCGTTCAAGTAATAGTCCTTTTTAATGTTATTCCTCCTGAAATTGATGATTTCGCATTTATTGCTGAACAAAGAGACCTTGGACTGCAGGTTCATAGCTGCTTGAAAGTGGCGACGCAGGTAGATAGGATAGTGAAAAAGGCATTTGGTATGCTTTCCTTTATTGGTCAGAGTATTGAGTACAGGAGTTGAGAGGTCATGTCGTGGCTATACAGGACATTGGTTAGGCCACTGTTGGAATATTGCGTGCAATTCTGGTCTCTTTCCTATCAGAAAGATGTTGTGAAACTTGAAAGGGTTCAGGAAAGATTTACAAGGATTTTGCCAGGGTTGGAGGATTTGAGCTACAGGGAGAGACTGGACAAGCTGGGGCCATTTTCCCTGGAGCGTCGGAGGCTGAGGGGTGACCTTATAGAGGTTTACAAAATTATGAGGGGCATGGATAGGATAGACAAAGTCTTTTCCCTGGGATTGGGGAGTCCAGAACTAGAGGGCATAGGTTTAGGGAAAAGATATAAAAGAGACCTAAGGGGCAACATTTTCACGCAGAGGGTGGTACGTGTATGGAATGAGCTGCCAGAGGATGTGGTGGAGGCTGGTACAATTGCAACATTTAAGAGGGATTTGGATGGATACATGAATAGGAAGGGTTTGGAGGATATGGGTCGGGTGCTGGCAGGTGGGATTAGATTGGATTGGGATATCTGGTCGGCATGGACAGGTTGGACCGAAGAGTCTGTTTCCATGCTGTACATCTCTATGGCTCTATGACTCTATTAACATTGTACTCCATCTGCCAGAACTTTGCCCACTCACTTAAGTTATCCATGTCCCTTTGCAAAATTTCACAGTCCACTGCACACTTTGCGCTACCCTCATCTTAGTGTCAACCATAAACTTTGACACACTACACGTGGTCCCCAACTCCAAATCATCTATGTAAATTGGGAATAATTGTGGTCCCAACATTGATCCCTCAGGCATTAGCCACTAATCGCCAACCAGAAAAGCACTAATTTATCCCCACTCTTTGCTTCCTGTTAACCGATCCTCTATCCATGCTAATATATTACCCATAATGCCCTGCATCTTTATCTTATGCGGCAGCCTTTGGTGTGGCACCTTGTCAAATGCCTTTTGGAAATCTAGATACACCACGTCTACTGGGTGCCTGTTTTCCTCTGTGCTCGTAATATCTTCATAGAATTCTAGTGGCTTAGTTAAACATGAGCTTCCTTCCAGTCTTCACCCAAACAGTGACCAGTCCAATATTCTTGTGACTTTAAACTCGTTTGGCAGGGAAATGGGAACCTAAGGAGAGGCTCTGAGTTAGCCGGAGTGGTGAGGGCTTGAGGATAAAGAGAATCAAGATGGTAAATAAAAAGCAGGATGCAACTGAGCAGTGTAGCACTAAGGTAAGTGGGAAACCGGGTCGTGAGAGAAGAGAGAATATCTAAAATCAAAGATTCTTCTGGTGAAAGTATCAGGATTCAAAAGAAGGTATAAATCTAGCAAAAGAACACTTTACCTGAATGCTCGCAGCATTCGAAACAAGGTAAATGAGTTGACGGCACAAATCATCATGAATGGGTATGATTTAGTGGCCAAGGCAGAGTCATAGTTGCAGGATGATCATGACTCGGAGTTCAATATCCAGGTATCAGAATATTCGGAAGGACAGACATGATGGAAAGGGAGGTGGCATAGCTCTGATATTTGAGGGTGGTGGTAAGACATCTTCTCACAAACTTTGAAGACATGATTTAGATTTCACAGAGAAAAGAGTTGAATTTATGTGGGTGGAAACAAGAAATAGTATGGGGGAAAAGTCACTGATAGGTGTGGTCAGTAGGCCATCAAATGACAACATCACGGGGCTGGCAATAAACAAAGTAATTACTGATGCATGTAAAAATGGTACTGCAATTATCATGGGGATTTTAATCTACACACTGATTGGTCAAACCAAGTTGGTCAATGTAGCCTTGATGAGGCATTCATAGAAAGAATCCACAGTAGTTTTCTTGAACAGTATGAAATGGAATTGACGAGGAAACAAGCTTTCTTAGATCTGGTCCTGTGTAATGAGACCGGAATACTTAATGTCCTCATAGTTAGGGATCCTCTTGGAAGGAGCGACCACAGTATGGGTTTGAATTTAAAATACAGATGGAGGGTGAGAAGGTAAAATCTAATACCAGTGTCTTGTGCTTTAACAAAGGAAACTACAATGGGATGAGGGAGGAGTTGGCTAAAGTAGATTGGGCGGGACACTTGAGGAACAGTAGAGAACTGGCAAAGTGATTTTTCACAGTGCTCAGCAAAACTATATACCAGTGAAAAGGAAGGACTGTCGGAAAAGGGATAATCGGCCATGGATAACTAAAGAAATAAAGGAGGGTATCAAAATGAAAGCTAATGCATATAAAGTGGCAAAGATTACTGGGAAACTAGGGGATTGGGAAATCATTAAAGGTCAAAAGAAAGCCTCAAAAAATCTATAAAAGGTAAGATAGATTATGAGAGTAAACTAGCTCAGAATATAAAATCAGACAGCAAACGTTTCTCCAAATATATTAAATTAAAAAGACTGGTTAAGGTAAACACTGGTCCCATAGAGCACAAGAAGGGGGGGGTTTAATGATGTGAAATGAGGAAATGGCCAAAGCGTTGACAGGTACTTTGTATGGGACTTCACAGTGAATGACACAAATAACACGGCAATAATTGATGACAAGGAGACTATCGCAGTTGAGGACCAAGAAATGATCATTATTACTAAACAGATAGTGTTGGGCAAGCTAATGGGGCTAAAGGCAGACAAGTTTCCTGGCCCTGATGGAATGCATCCCAGGATACTAAAAGGGATGGTGCAGAGAAATAGCAAATACACTCATGCTAATTTCCCAAAACTTGCTGGAATCTGGAACAGTTCCAGCAGATTGGAAAAGAGCAAGTGTGACGCCACTGTTTAAAAAAGGAGATAGACAAAAGGCAGGTAATTGTAGGCCTATTAATTTAATTTCTGTAGTGGGGAAATTGCTTGTATCTATCAAGAAACAGTGAGACATCTGGATAGAAACTGTCTTATCAGACAGACGCAGCATGGGTTCATGAAAGACAAGTCATGTTTAGCTAATTTACTGGAATTCTTTGAGAACATTACGAGCATGGTAGACAATGGGGAAATGATGGATGTGGGTGCATCTGGATTTCCAGAAGGCATTCAACAAGGTGGCGCAAAAAAGGCTGCTACATAAGATAAAGGCACACAGCGTTATGGATAATGTATTAGCATGGATAGAAGATCGGTTAACTAATAGAAAGGAAAAAGTGGGGATAAATGGGGATACTTTTCTGGTTGGCACTAATGGTGTACCTCAAGGATCAGTGTTGGGATTGCAATTGTTTATAATTTCCATCGATAATTTGGAGTCAGGGACCAAGTGTGGTGTCTCAAAGTCTGCAGAGGACACTGAAAATCTGCAGAGGGATACAAACAGTTTAAGTGAGTGGGCAAGGGCCTGGCAGATGGAGTACAATGTTAGTAAATGTGAGGTCACGCATTTTGGTCAGGATAACAGCAAAATGGACTATTATTTAAATGGTGAAAAATTGCAGCATGCTGCTGTGCAGAGGGACCTTGGTGTCCTTGTGCATCATTCACAAAAAGTTGGCTTGCAGGTAATAAAGGCGGCAAATGGAATTTTGTCCTTCATTGCTGGAGGGATGGAGTTTAAAAACAGGGAGGTTACGCTGCAGCTGCATAGGGTGCTGGTAAGGCCACTCCTGGAGTAATGTATGTAGTTTTGGTCTCCTCACTTGAGAAAGATATATTGGCACTAAAGGAGGTTCACCAGGTTGCTTCTGGAGTTGGTTTATGAGGAGACTGGGATTATATCCATTGGAATTTAGAAGAATGAATCTTATAGAAATAAATAAAATAATGAAAGTAATAATAGAAGCAGGTTGTTCCCACAGGCAGGCAAAACTAAAACTAGGGGGCACAGCCTCAAAATAAGGGAGAGCAGATTTAGAACTGAGCTGGGAAGGAAGATCTTCACCCAGAGGGTTGCGAATCTGTGGAATTCCCTGCCCAGGGAAACAGTTGAGGCTACCTCATTAAATGCTTTTAAGGAAAAGGTAGATAGATTTTTGAACAGGAAAGTAAGTAATAGTTATGGTGAACGGGTGGGTACGTGGAGCTGAATGCACAAAAAAATCAGCACTGATCTTATTGAATGGCAGAGGACACCCGAGCAGACAGATGGCCTATTCCTAACTCCTGCTCCTATTTCTTATGTTCTTATGTGACAGGTGTGTTTGTTGCTCCATGAAATGCCTTCTAGAGTTCTACTTCCTGATCATTTTATTGTATTTTCATTTTGTCTGATTCTATGATTCGAAGAGGACCCACCTGACCGCGGTACAAGATTCGATTCACTGGACAGACAACACAGGCTGTACCAGCACCGAAAACCTCGGCCACTCGATTCTCCTGCAGCCCTTTGATCAGTTCAGCCATTGTTATCCCTCGTTCCAAAACTTTAAACTCCCCCTGGAAATAAAGACAAGAGCTTAATGAAGCTGGAACCACAAGCTAGTTCTTGACTTCTTTTAACCTAAATGCATGTTCCTCAATGTGAACACCTTGCAGTTTTCCACATAACATGACCGTGTTACATAACAGCTGAAAATGTGTTGCTGGAAAAGTTCAGCAGGTCAGGCAGCATCCAAGGAGCAGGAGAATCGGCGTTTCGGGCATGAGCCCTTCTTCAGGAATGAGGAAAGTGTGCCAAGTGCGCACACTTTCCTCATCCCTGAAGAAGGGCTCGTGCCCGAAAGATCGAATCTCCTGCTCCTTGGATGCTGCCTGACCTGCTGCGCTTTTCCAGCAACACATTTTCAGCTCTGATCTCCAGCATCTGCAGTCCTCACTTTCTCCGTGTTACATAACATAACTGTAATTCCTGGAAAAGACCCATCACTATTCTGTCAGGTCAGCTGGGGATAGGCAGCTAATGAACTTGTCAGCAACATCCCCAAATAAAAAAAAGTACAAATTTGTATCTTGAATTAGAAAAGTGAAGCCTCCTTAGTTTAAGCTCTGTCCCAAAAATGATTATTTGCTGCTCATTGGCAGGAGCAGAGGGAGCGACTGAAACTGAGGGTTTTGGATTCCTCTCACCAACAGGGAAATGTGCAGCAACTGTTAATTTCAAACACTGAAGATTCAGAGGAACGTGGTTTACAAGTCAGTGTTGCTTAGTCCAATAATGTTGATCTGGAGAGTTAATTATTACCATTTTTTAAATTGTCAATTTTCTTCGCGACTGCTTACTCTTCATTCTCATAGCTCATGTAAAATAAACTAGACCATAGGTCTCAAATGTTATTTTTCAGTTTGCCTTTCAAAAGGAGAAAAGAACTCTGTTATATAATATAAAACAAAGTACTGGAGAAACGCACCAGATCTGGTGGATGAGGGAGAAGAGGTGGACGGTGTGCAGCAGCACTCTGTACGGGAATTGCCATTTCCTCTCCCTGAAAGACATACAACCCAGATTCCAGAGGCAGCTCAGGTTGTTGGGCACATGCTCCCGTGGGAGGTACGGGACCTTGAAGCCAGTGTGAAATTCTGTCCAGGCAGGGGTGATCCCCGATAATTTTTTTTTTTTAACCCCCACACTACCACCTAAGTGCGGTAGTGCTTATTTTTTCCCCAGCACCCATGGTGTGTGTGTGCAGGTGTGAGACACAGTGAATGACACAGTGCACGAATCTTTATTCAATTTCCACCATCAGGAAGATAGGAAAACACCCGGGTGGCCAGTGACAAACACTGCCATTCACATCAGAGGGCAGTGCTGTGTGATCAAAACAGTGAAGGGGAGGGTAGGGACTAAATCAAAATAGAGTTGGAGGGAGAAATGATGCACTCCACTCCCTGCGGCGCCCACCTCTCCCTGAACAACTCCAGGGTGTTGGTCGACACCGCGTGCTCCTTCTCCAAGGACACCCGGGCTCTAACGTAACGTGAACCACCGTAATCTGCGGTTGCAGGGGACTGCTGCGTGCAGCACCCTCCACCCCAGATCCCCGAGAGAAAGGGGGAGGACTCCCGCGTAGAGAGCCCTCCACTGGGGATCCCCACCGCCCGGTGGCAAATGGGCACGCCAAGGCGTGTCCGGACGGTGGATGAGGGAGAAGAGGTGGATGGTGTGCAGCAGCAGTCTCTACAGGGCCCTTCTTTTCACCTCCTTAAACGAAACAAAATTAAAATTTCGGAGGGCGGCTCAGGTTGTGGGGCACAGGCTCCCGCGGGAAGTACGGGACCTTGGGGCCAATGTGAAATTCCGTCCGGGCTGGGGTGATCCCCTGATAATATTGGTCAGCCAGGGCTTCCTGATAGGCCCAGGTTAACAAGCTCAATCAAGAACCTCATAGTCAACAAGGTCCAGTTGGTTCCAAACACTGCACACCCGTCCCATTGACATTTTGAAGTTGGCTGGGAACATGTGGGCACTCTGCTGCCTAATGCCATTTCTCAGCAGCCTGTCACACATTCAGAAAGACAGGAAGCAATCTAAATTAAGAGAGCAATAAACCAAAATCAGCAATAGGATCTCATGCTATTTGCAAACGGATATACTTTTAAAACAAATAATCTGCTATCGGATGTTGATGTCGTTGGCAAGACCAGTATTTGACACTCATCGCTTTGAACTGAGCAGCTTGCTGGGTCAATTTGAGGACATTTAAGATTCAACCATATTGATGTCAGTCTGGAGTCACATGTAGATTAGACTAGGTAAGAGCAGAATATTTTGAACCAGATGGGATTTAACAAGCAAATTATGATAGTTTTATGATTGCCACTACCAAGACGAGCTTCAATTCCAGATTTATAAACGGAATATAAAATCCATCAGCTCTGACATGGGATTTAAACCGATGACCCCAGAACATAAGCCTGTGGCTCAGTTATGAAGGACAGTGGCTACTGGTAAAGTATTTCATATTCATAGAAGAGAATATCGAATAAAGACCAGTTCCCAGAAAACCAACTTACCCACTGACGAGCCAGGTCCAACAAACTCTGCCTTGTGACTCCTGGGAGGATTGTACCATCCAGTGGAGGAGTGAGCAACTCTACCTCTGAGGAGAGAAATGTAGAATCCTTTAACAAACTAGAAAATTAAATTTACTGCCCAAAAAAATCACTGAACAAGTGTGACTGATAGCTAAAGAGATCTCACTGACCATAATTTTACTGTGTGTTTAAAACTAGGGAGCTTTCATGGGCTAACACAACACTTAAAATTTGCAATCTGTTGGTTATTATTGAGAAACACAGATTAAAAGTCAAGAGCCATTGAGTAGGACAGCTGATAATAACACAAAAAGATGGACAGAATCACAAACTAACATTGGATGATGTCAAGCTTGGGCTTTCAGAAGTGTGAAAATGTAAATCATGCAGTTTTACTGTTAATAGAAATCGGGAATCATAACGCATTTTAACATGTCAGTACCAGCACGGTGAGTGAGGAGCTGGAATTACCATGTCACCTACCGCCTTGCTCATTCTTCCAATAAATGAAGATGTTCATAGTTCCCACTTCTGTGAGCTCATGCTTGTCTCCGTAAAGCCACAGAACTTGCTGACAGCCTTGTTTCTGGGCCTCATTCTGAACATATATCGTTGGACCATAATTTCTAGGCAGCAAGAAAATGAGAAGAAATTTTTGTCAGATGTTCACACCTTCAAGTGAGGAAATATTTCAAAATGTTAAGAACATAAAATGCAAGATGCTGAGACTGGGAATGGATTTGGTTGTTACATCTGCACTGAAATATCACTCAACAAATAGCAGTCTTCAAAATCAGAATAATAATAATTTAATCACCTTAACCATTAAGGTTAACTATTTACTCCTGAACAAAGAAATCAGAGAAGTGAACCATTCAGCCCCTCAAACCTGCTCTACCATTCAATAACATCTTGGCTGATCTGACTGTGCCCTTCAGTCCATTTTCCTGTCTACGCCCTTATGAACTTTGGCTCTTTTGTATTTCACAGTCTGTCTGACTCAACCTGAAATATATTCAATGGGTCAACTTCCACTGCCCTCTGGGGACTCAATTCTAAAGGGTAAAACGTCTCTGAAAGAAGAAACTCCTATTCATTGTCATTTTAAATAGGAAACTCTTTATTTTGAAACTATAACCCTTTTGAATTAGGAATTAAAAGCTTGTCTAATGACCATGTAGCCATTGTCAATTGCTGTAAAAACCCATCTGGTTCACTAATGTTCTTTAAGGAAGGAAATCTGCTGTTCTCACCCAGTCGCACTTCCAAATGACTTCAGTAAGGAGGCTGACTTTTAATTGGCTCTCTAGGCCACTTCGGAGATCAATTACAGCAAGTTCAATTCTGGCAGGTCCAAGTGTAAATAGGGGCAGGAAATAAATGCCAGCCTTGATAGCAATGTCTGTGTGTCAATCAAGAATGCATTCAAAAAGTTCTAGAACTTCTTGTTTTTAAAATTGGGACCAAGACATTAGCATCTTAGCATTTATCCTATTGAGCTCCTCAGCATCTTATATATTTTTAGAAGATTAACTCTCGTTTTCTAAACTCCAGTGAGCGTAGGTACAAACTGACAGATCCTTTTCATTCCAGAAATTAACTTTACAAACTTTCTCCGAATTGCGCTAATGTTAAGATTGATGCTGAAGGAATAGATTTTGATGTATGGGACACCAGCACCAGTACTGGGGAATATAAGAACTATATCACTGCGAAATTGTGATTGATTTCTTCTGAACTATGCCGGAACCAGTGTTTTGGCAAGTTATATAACGAGGATATAGAAAGAGCTTTAAATGGCCATAGGATCAGGTTTGGGCAGACATGGTAAATTATATGGAGAAAATAAGGCAAGGTAGCAATAAGAGAATGAAATGATCAAAGTGTGGCAAAAAGGGATAAAGAGTGTAAATTTAACAGTGCACCAGCAGATAAGCTGGAGGTTACAAAATTAATAAAACATCAGAACTAAGGAGGCTATCCCTAAGTGCACAGAATCATAGAATCCGTAAAGTACGGAGACAGGCTGTTCGACCCATTGAGTCTGCACTAACCCACTAAACAGCATCCCACCCAGACCCAGTTCTCCACCCTATCTTGAATATATGTGTAGTTCTGGTCTCTGTAAGGGAGGATATAAATACATTGGAGTTTAAAAAAGTGAGGTGTGATTTGAATGAAGTGTACAAGATTCTGAATGGTCTTGAAAAGGTGGCTGTGGAGAAGATGTTTTCTCTTGTGGGTGAGTCCAAAACCGAGAGATACTGTTTAAAACAGATCTGCCATGATCTTATTAAATGGTGAAGCGGGCTTAATGGGCTATACACCTATTTCTGTTCCTAATACAGATGTAGAAATACAAATTGACTATAGAAATAGAAATAAATATGTATGATCAATAGCCATTAGAGAGACAAGACTATTAGATAACAAATATGGAGATGTGAATGTTCAAGGTACATATTTAAGGATTGGAGCTATGAAAAGTGGAGGGGAATCTCTGTTAAATAAAGATGATATTGCATAATAGAGAGAGAGAGAGAGAGATAATCTTAGTTTGGGTCATCTAGATGAAGAATCAATTTGGGTAGAAATTAGCAATACAATGCAGAAGGTGCATGTTGGGATGGTAACAGTAATAGTATTGTAGATTGACATATACAGGAAAAAAATAGTAGGGGCTTGTAAGAAAAGTATTAAAAAATCATGGGTGTTTTAAATCTTCATATAAATTAGACAAATCACATTGGCACAGGTAGCTAATTGAGTGTTTTTGGGACACTTTCATTCTACAGTCAACCAGGGAGTAGGCTATACTGAATCTAGTAATGTGAAATGAGTTAGGATTAATGATTTCACAGTGAAAGGGAAGGGAGCTGGGTCATATATGGATGAATATCACATTCAGTTTGAGGAAGAGAACACTGGATTGAAGACTAGTGTTTTAAACTTAAGTAAGAGCAATTTCAAGGGCATGAAGTCAGAGCTGACTGAAGTGAATTGAGAAATTAGGTTATGGCGTAGATCCCCAGAGATGAAGTGCACACATTGCAGGAAATTTTTCAGAAGACTCAGGGAAGATACTTTCCAGTGAGAAAGAAAGATTCCATGAGAAAATCCATGGCCAATGAAGCAAAAGAGTAAGTACAGCGTTAGTGTACTAGAAAACATGTCTGGGGAATAATAATGGAAAACAAGGAAATGATAAATGAATTGAACATATATTTTCTGTCTCTTTATTGTAGAGCATACAAATAATATCCTAGAAATAATTGTGAATCAGGAACTAAAAGGGAGGGAAGAATTTAAAACATTCGTCAGAAGAAGAAAACTGATAAAAGTATGTGAACTGAAAGCTGACAAGTTCCCACGTCACAAATAGGAGCAGGCCATTTGGCCCATCGAGTCTGTTCCGCTGTTTGATCGTGGTTGATATCTTTCTTAAATCCATTCTCGTACATTCTTCCCATAATCCTTGATCCCCTTAATAATCAAGATCCTATCTACATCGGGTTTAAATAAAATGACTTGGCCTTCACAGTCTTCTGCAGCAATGGGCTCTACTGATTCACAACCCTCTGGCTGAAGAAGTTCCTCCTCATCTCATTCTAAAAGGTTGTCCCTTCACTCTGAGGCCGTGTCCTCAGTCTTAGTCTCTCCGACTGGTGGAAACATCTTCTCCAAATACACTCTAGCCGTGCCTCGAAGTTTTAATGTCATCCTCTCTCATGCTTGTAAACTCCAACCAGTACAGACCCAGAGTCCTCAACCACACGTCAACCAGTCTTCATCCCTGGGATCATTTTTGTAAATCTCCTCTGGACCCCATCCAATGCCAGCACATCCTTCCTTCGATACTGGGCCCAGAACTGCTCACAATATTCTAGATGCGGTCTGACTACAGCCTTATACAGCCTTAGCAGTACATCTCTGTTCTTGTATTCTGGTCACAATGGGCCTCATCCTAGAGTTTTAAGAGAAGCAGCTGATGAGATAGTAAATGCATTGGTTTCAATTTTCAAATTTCCCTAGCTTCTGGAAAAGTTTTGTCAGGTTGGAAACTAGAGAGTGCCACTTTTTTACTCAAAAAAAAAAGTAGGAAACTACAGGCCAGTTAGCTTCACATCTGACATACGGAAAATGCCAGAATCTTTCATTGAGGAGGACAAAGTGAGGAGTTTAGAAAATCTCAAGGCTTGATGTCAACATGGTTTTGTGAAGGAAAATTTTGTTTGACTGACGTTTTGGAGTTTTTTGAAGTAACAAACAATTTGGATTGAGGGGGGACTGGTTAATGTGGTAAAATTATTTTTGTAAAGTTTTCTATGTAAACTAGGCGCTCATGTTTTAGGAGATAATATAATAGAGTAGATACAGGACTGATTAATTTACAGGAAATAGAGAATAAGCATAAATTCATCTTGTTTCAGTTGCCAAGGTGCAAGGAATAGAGTGATGCAGGGATCAGTGCTGATTTACAAGCTATTTCAATATGTACGAAGGGACTGATGTGCGGTTACTAAATTTGGAGATGACACAAATATTGGCTGGAAATGAAGTGGACATAATGAGCCAGAAAAGTGATACAGATAGGTAAAGTGAATGGGTGAAAAATTTGACAAATAAAGTGTCATCCCTCTATTGAGGGGGATTGTAGAGCTTAAAGGGAGCTAGGGGCCCTGGCACATGAATCGCAAAGTTAATATGTCAGTACAAGTGAATAAGTAAGCAAGCACATGGAACATTGTTGTTTACAGCAATATATACTTTGCTACAGTTATCAAGAGCATTGCTGAGTCCGCAACTGAGCTAGTGTGCTCATTTCAGTTTCCTTATTTAAAGAAAGGTTTTAAAAGCACTTCAGAGAATGTTCACCGAGACCCCTTTCATAAAACAACGCTAACTTTGTCTGGTTGTATTATAACTTTCAAAACGTTCTGTCCTAGTTTGTCCCCTCTGACTGCTGTCACATTATCCTCATTACAGTTGGTGACGAACTGCAGCAAAACTGCAAGCAGACTCAGATAACTGGCTGTACAAGAAATTGTAGCTGATGGGAATTTAGTTACTGGGTTGGTAACTGAGAGGAAATGCTATACCACCAAATCTAATGTTCATCTGATGCTAATACAGAACCATCCAGTAAGATCTGAATAATGGGCCCTTGTGTTTTTCCTAGCCCATCATTGTTAATGCTGACTAGAGGATAGACTGGAAATCAAATCTGGGAACTGTAAGGTCCTGACCTCACTAAGGTGCGTCTTACCTGTTCGACCATGTACGACATGGTGTTTTCTCCATCATAGAGTGAGAAACAAGTTTTTTATAAAAATTTGATCTGAAAATCATCTTCATTTGTTCAACATTACTTACCCTCCCATTTTGCAGTCACCTACGCCGCCTTTCCAAGCACGTACAAAATTGGGATCAGCAAGCAATGAGACAGGGTTGAAACTTCCTGTGGCAAAATATGGTCCAACAGGCCCAATGATAACAAAGAGTAGGGCATGATTAGCTCGAGACACCCCAAGGGAAGGCTGGGAAAAAATGTATATATGGAAATATGAAAGCATGTTCCACTCATTGCAGCTTCATGACAAATGTTTAATGAGAACTTCTTGGTGTAAACTTCCCTGCAAATGGAGATCAATAACTTGCTGACCAAATGCACAACAGCAGGAATGAGAAGTACAGATGGGACTTAAAACATCAGCTGTGTATTTGTGTAACAAAGAAGGTTCAGAATTTGAGAAAGTACACAGAATGTGATTACGTATAGCACTGGTGAGTGAATAAGTGACATGGAAACAAGATTAGGGCTTGTAAAAGGACAAGGGATAAGTTTATAGAAAAGCATTTTAAAGCAAAGGAATGTATTACCACAATCAGAAACTGAAGCTGAGACAATAAAAATTATTTAAAGGGAAATGGACAAGCAATAGTTTGGATTTGTAAAGTACATTTCTTGAAGTGTTCTAAGATACTTCACATGGCAGAAAGTAGCAAGTGAGATTGGGAGGATTTGGGCAATATATTTAAAATGTGCTCAAAAATATCCAAAAGAAAGGAATCTTTTAAAGGGAGGAAGGAAATCAAGAATAAAATTATCCAGAGCACAGAAAAGAGAAAAATGGGTTTAAAGTTGGTAGCTCTAGTGTGGAACCAGCACTGTCACAAAGACAGCTGGGCGAATCACCTCTGACTATATTGAATAATCTGTGATTTCAGTCTCCAGGAGGAAGATCATGTGACATAGAAGCATCTAAAGAATGATCAGTTGTGATGAACTTGTTTCTGTAGGATTTCTCCTTCAGTGCAAGCATAACATTGGCAAGCAAATCCGCTAAACAATACTCTAGACATACTCCAACTTAAAACATGAAAAACAAAGGCTTCATACCTCAGTTCCAATGAAAGTGGGCCGGATATAGAGACTTGCTGTGTCAGAATATGGGACCCATTCTCTGTCAACTTCAATGAGCTTTCGGATGCACTCCATGAGTTCTTCTTTGTCAAAGCCCTAAAATACAGATAAGCTTCAGAAACTCTGACAATGCAGAGCCTCTATACTCCTGAGGGCAACCCAACAGATCGCATCATTTCAGAACATGGACAATTGCAGTAGACTAGAAATCTGCATTCTGAGAAAGAACAGATGTTGCTGGCTAAGAGAACACCATGCTGCTGTGTGTTTCTGAGAATAGAATGAAAATATATTGTCATTACAGTATAAATGAAGCTTTTCCTTCCTACGCATGTATTTGATCTGGAACCGACAAACAGCCAAATGTGTGGCTTAGTTTCATATTACACATGAATGGTGACACTGTCAATGGAATATGCCGTTAGTACTGCATTAGTGTGTGCAAATGGTGGCACGTACTTTGAATGGTGCAAATCAACAGTCACATTTAGCAAATAATAAGTTGGAGTGGATTTAGAAATGTATTGGAATGGAGTGAGGCATTTAACTCATTAAAGAAAGTTCAGTTGTTTTGCTTTTCCTAAATTGTTTCAAACTCAGAAATTGATTCGACTCTGCTACAGGAGGAGCTGGTTAGTGAGCGAGTTTCTGGTAAGTTACTAGAGTTTATTTTATGCTTAAGGTTCAGCATAAAATAGCAACTGGTGGTTGCTGATACTGATGTTATTCAATTTTATATTGACTTGTAAGTAGTTACTTGTACCACATTAAGGATGGCAAGACAGGTAACGTACTACAAGTGCAGCACGGAAGAGTTCCTGGATGCAACCCAGATCTAGAGTAAACATATTTATGGCAAGTGTTTGCAGTTTGAGCAGCTTTGGCTCAGAATGTCCGAGCAGGATGCTGACCCACAGACAATACAATGTTGTAGAGAAGGGTAAGTTTACCCAGATTCTTTGGACCAGGAGGCAGTCGTACCAGTTGGGTTGGGTTGTCTAATTTGGTCAGTGTTCATGCACAGAAGAGTGTGACTGTAAGTGAGGCAGATGAGGCGACCCAGACAGCAGGAGGACAGGAACCTCAGCTTTTGACACCATTCAACAGGTTTGACGCTCTACAGAGAGCTGAGCCAACTGACCAATCATAATGATACGGGAAACATAAGAACTCCATCTGCCAGACCTTTGCCCACTCACTTAAAGCCCACTCACTATGTTCTTCTGCAAAGTTCCACAGTCCTCTACCACTCACCTTGGTTTCATCGGCAAACTTTGACACACTACACATGGTCCCAAACATCAAATCATCTATATAAACTGTGAATAATTGCACTCCAAACACTGATCCCTGAGGCACACCACTCGTCACTGATTGCCAACCAGAAAAGCATTCATTTATCCCCAGTCTTTGCTTCCTGTTAGTCAACTAATCGTCTACCCATGCTAATACTTTACCCATAACATCTTGCATCTTTATCTTAAGAGGAGGGATTAAGAAAGAATGTAGTGGAATTTAAGCTGCAATAGCACCGCTGTCCGATTCCAACCTCGGGCAACTGTCTGTGTGGACTTTGCATGTTCTCCCTGTATCTGTGTGGGTTTCCTCCAGGTGCTCCAGTTTCCTGATGTCCCGATGGTGGTGTTGCAGACCCGATGGCAGGGTTCAGAATAACAGCCCCAGGGCTGGACAGAACTTTACAGGTTTGTTTGTGGGGGAAGGGGGAGGAGGAAAAGGAAGCAATCTCTACATTTTGACTCAGTCGCATCACTATTTGGGAAAGGATAAAATTTGGGAAGATGTGGTAAATCAGAATACAGTCAAGGACAAAGACAGAAAGGTATTAGTATGGGAAATGATAAACAGATCATGACAGGAAGGGATAGAGAGTTTGAGTCAAATAATAAACTAACAGACAGGACTAGAGTTTACAGAGACAGCAAAGGAATAAAACTAAAGGCTCTATGTGAATGCACATAACATTCAAAACAAAATAGGTGAACCTGAGATTGACAATAAAAATAAATAAGTGTGAACTGATAGCGATTACAGAGACATAGCTACAGACTGACACGGATTGGGATCTTGAAGGAAAGTCGGGAAACTAGAAAAAGGTGGAGGTGTCACTCTGTTAGTTAACAATAGCATTAAAACAATCGAAAGGAATGATTTAAGTTCAGGAAACCATGATGTGGATGTATTTTGTGTAAAAATGAGAAAAAACAAATCAGAGAATCCCCAAAGTGTGGAAGCAGGCCATTCAACCTTTCTAGTCCACACTGTCCCTCTGAAGGGCATCCCATCCCTCCTACCCCTGCATTGCCCAGAGCTAATCCATCTACCCTGCACATCTCTGGACACTATGGGCAATTTAGCATGGCCAAACCACTTAACCTGCACATCTTTGGACTGTGGAAAGAAACCCACACAGACACAGGGAGAGTGTGCAAACTCCACACAGACAATTGCTTGAAGTGGAATTGAACCGTGGTCCCTGGCGCTGTGAGACAGAAATGTTAACCACTGAGCCACCGTACTATTGGTGAGGTTATTTGTGGTAATGGTGTACAGGCCCCCCTAATAGAAACTACATGGTAATTTGGATTATAAAGAAAGAAATAATGAAGTCTTCACAGAAAGGCACAGTAATAATCATGGACAATTTTAATTACCACATGAAATGGAAAAATCATGCAAGCAAAGGGAGTCTAGATGAGGAGCTCAGAGTGTTTTCAGGATTGCTTCATAGAACAGCACATACTGGCACCAACCAGGGATCAGACTGGTCTAGACCTGATTTTGTGCAATGAGTTGGATTAATTAGTGACTCACAGTGAAGACACTCCTTGATAATAGCAACCATAATATGACAGAATTTTACATTCAGTTTGAAGGAGAGAGGAATGGATAAAGCACACTCTTTAAACAAGGATAATTGTGAGGCCATGAAAGATGACTAAAGTTAATTTGCAAAATTTGGTTCAAGGAAAAGTCAATGGAGTGGCAGATATTTAAGAGGCTACTTCAGAATTCACAAGTAGATACATTCCAACAACTAAGAAAAATCCCAAGGGACAGACCCAGCAGTGGTGGTTAACCGGTAAAGGTCAAATGCAGAATAAACTCTAAAGAAAAAGCATATAGTTGTACAGAGATGGGGCTATGTCAGAAGACTGGATGGTATTTTAAAATCAATAAAGAATAACCAACAAATGAAGAAAAAAAAAATAAAGGAAAACTAATCAAAAGTATAAAACAAAATGGTAAGAGTTTCTATAATTATTTAAAGAAGAATTATCAAAGTGAGTGTTGGTCCTATAGAAAGTGAGATTTAGAATTAATATTAAAAAATAAGACAAAGCTTTGGAAAAATATCGGGAATGTGGAGGTTGGCTAACGTGGTGCCACTGTTTAAGAAGGACGGTAAAGACAAGCCAGGGAACTATAGACCGGTGAGCCTGACCTCGGTGGTGGGCAAGTTGTTGGAGAGAATCCTGAGGGACAGGATGTACATGTATTTGGAAAGGCAAAGACTGATTCAGGATAGTCAACATGGCTTTGTGCGTGGGAAATCATGTCTCACAAACTTGATTGAGTTTTTTGAAGAAGTAACAAAGAAGATTGATGAGGGCAGAGCAGTAGATGTGATCTATATGGATTTCAGTAAGGCGTTCGACAAGATTCCCCATGGGAGACTGATTAGCAAAGTTAGATCTCATGGAATAAATGGAGAACTAGCCATTTGGATACAGAACTGGCTCAAAGGTAGAAGACACAGGGTGGTGGTGGAGGG
>NC_057748.1:435941-462970 GCF_004010195.1 Chiloscyllium plagiosum
TAGGTATATGAATAGGAAGGGTTTGGAGGGATATGGGCCGGGCGCTGGCAGGTGGGACTAGATTGGGTTGGGATATCTGGTTGGCATGGACAGGTTGGACTGAAGGGTCTGTTTCCATGCTGTACATCTCTATGACTCTATAATTAAGAGGGCTGAAAGGAGTCATGAGAGTCATGAGCAAACAGGGTTAAGGAAAATCCCAAAGCCTTTTTTTCATATATAAGGAGCAAAAGGCTACTCAAAGACCAAGGAGGAAAGTTATGCGTGGAGCCAGAGAAAATGGGCGAGATTCTTAATGAGTATTTTGCATTGGTATTCACTGAGGAGAGGGACATGACAGATATTGAGGTTAGATGTTTGAGTACTCTCGGTCAAGTCGGCATAAGGAGGGAGAATGTGTTGGGTATTCTAAAATGCATTAAGGTAGACAAGTCCCCATGTTCAGATGGTATTGACCTGGGTTACTGAGGGAAGTGAGAGAGGAAATAGCTGGGGCTTTAACAGATATCTTTGCAACATCCTTGAACAGGTGAGGTCCCGGAGGACTGATGAATTGCTAATGTTGTCCCCTTGTTTAAGAAGGGTAGCAGGGATACTCCAGGTAATTATAGACCAGTGAGTCTGACGTCAGTGATAGGGAAGCTGCTGGATCAGATACAGAGGGATAGGATCTATTCCCATTTGGAAGAAAATGGACTTATCAGTGATAGCTACATGGTTTTGTGCAGGGAAGGTCATGTATTACAAACTTAATAGAATTCTTTGAGAAGGTGACAAAGTTGATTGATTGGGGAAGGGCTGTAGATGTCATATACATGGACTTTAGTAAGGTTTTGATAAAGTTCCCCATGGTCGGCTCATGGAGAACAAGAAGACACATAGGGTCCAGGGTGTTCTAGCTAGATGGATAGAGAAGTGGCTGGGCAACAGAGAGTAGTAGTGGAAGGGAGTTTCTCCAAATGGAGACCTGTGACCAGTGGTGTTCCACAGGGATCCGTGCCAGGACCACTTTTATTTGTGATATACATAAATGTTTTGGAGGAAGGTATCAATTGCCACCAAGATTGGTGGAACAGCAGATAGTGAAGGGGACTGTCAGAGAATGCAGTAGAATATAGATAGGTTGGAGAGATGGGCAGAGAAATGGCAGGTGGAGTCCAATCTGGGCAAGTGCGAGGTGATGCATTTTGGAAGATCCAATTCAAGAACGAACAATACAGTAAATGGAAAATTCCTGCGGAAAATTGATGTTCACAGGGATCTGGGTGTTCAGGTCCTTTGTACCCTGAAGGTGGCAATGCAGGTCAGCAAAATGGTCAAGAAGACATACAACATGCTTTCCTTCATCAGACGGGGTATTGAGTACAAGAGTTGGCAGGCCTTGTTACAGTTGTATAGGACTTTGGTCCGGCCACATTTGGAATACTGCGTACAGTTCTGGTTGCCACATTACCAAAAGGATGTGGCTGCTTTGGAGAGGGTGCAGAGGAAGTTCACCAGGATGTTGCCTGGTATGGAGGGTGCTAGATATGAGGAGAGGTTGAGTAGATTAGGATTATTTTCATTAGAAGACGGAGGTTGAGGGGGGAATCCGATTGAGGTCTACAAAATCATGAGGTGTAGACAGGGTGGATAGCGAGAAGCTTTTTCCCAGAGTGGGGGACTCAAGTACTAGGGGCCATGAGTTCAAAGTGAGAGGGGAAAGGTTTAGGGGAGATACGCGTGGAAAGTTCTTCAAGCAGAGGGTGGTGGGGGCCTGGAACACGTTGCCAGTGGGGGTGGTAGGGGTGGGAATGATAGAGTAATTTAAGATGTATCTAGACAGATACATGAATGGGCAGGGAACAGAGGGATACAGGCTCTTAGAAAATAGGTGACAGGTTTAGATAGAGGATATGGATCGGCGCAGGCTTGGAGGGCTGAAGGGCCTGTTCCTGTGCTGCCAGGTTCTTTGTTCTAAGTAAGGAAATGGCAGATTAATTGAACAGATACTTTGCATTAATCTTCATTATAGATACTTTAATCAACTTGTTGGACATGCTGTGACAAATCTCCAGTGCAGGTGGGACTTTAACCGGGATCTTCTGGTTCAGAGGTGGTGATGCTATCCAATTTGTAGAAAAGATTGTAGAAAAGTCATTTGTGAACAAGAAATAAGGAACAAACAAAGGGATGTGGTAATGTTAAATGAGTGAGCAAATGGAGCATAATGTAGGAAATTGTTAAATTGTCCATTTTGGCAGGAAGAGTAAAAAGAAGCATAAATCTGAATGGTGAGAGATTGCAGAGCTCAGAGATGTACAGATGGCTGTCCTCGTCCATGAATCACAAAATGTTACTGTCCGGGTACAACAAGTAATTAGGAAAGTAATTGAATACAAAAGTAGCAAAGTTGTGCTTCAATTATATAGGGCACTGGTGAGACTGCATCTGTGTACAGCATTGATCTCCTCACTTAAGGAAAAATGTGATTACGTTGGAAGGAGTTCAGTGAAACTTTACCAGACTAATACCCGGAATGGGGGTGGAGGGATGTGTGTTATGAAAAAGGATTGGATGAGATCAGATTGTATCTGCTGAATTTTGGAAGAGTAAAACGTGACTTCATGAAACATATAAGATCCTGAGGGGAGTGACAGGAAGTATGTGGAAAATCTTTCTTCTTATGGGAGAATCTAGAACTCGTTGATCACTGTTTACAATTCAGAGGTTGTCCATTTTAAACACAGCTTAGGCAATTTTTTTTCCTCTCAGCGTGAGGCACCCTTTGGAACTCTCTTCTTACAAACCTGGTGGAAGCAGAGACATAGTCATAGGCAGGGACAAAGTAAAGGGATGAAAGGTTACCAGGGACAGGCAGGAATATGGATTTGAGGTTATGGTTAGATCAAGTATAATATTATTGAATTGGTGGAGCCAAATGGACATCTCCTGCTCCTAACTCATATGTTCATAAGGTGAGCACTTTGAGATGTTCCTGTGAGACAGTTTTAGACACCATATGAACTAACATCTGTCTTTTTCATTCTTTATGCAATTAACGTACAACACATTGAAATGTCCTTTGTCCTACATACCGGCAGACATGCTCGGAGCGCTGATCGATGCATTCGTTCCATATTCAAATCGGGTCGGAACATGCGAATCTTGTTGTCTATCCCTCGGAAAGCTTTCATACCTTCGAACAGCTTTTGGATAAAAACAGCAGTGAAAAGATATCTGAGTTCAAGCTATAATTATTCATCAATGCTTCAACTGCATTGCTGAAGAACACAAGAATAAATTAATTACACCCACTTATTTCATTTGCATCTCCTTCCAGAACCCCAGCACCAATTGGAGTGTGTGAGCAACTTATCTGTGGCAGAGGTGAGATAGTGGAGAGGGAGTGGGCAAAGGCACAGGGTCTACAGTTCCTTTGGAGACAGCGCAGAGAGTGAACTGAACTTCCAGTTGGATTTATTCATGGCTACTGGGATTGTAAAAGCCACAGTTACTGTAACAGTGCATATGTTTCATCATTTTTTTTTCCTGGTCTGAAGTTGAGTGGACAAGTGACTGAGAGGTTAGCTTCTCTGATTGCCCTTCCCTCTAGATCTCTACTAAGTGTTTCATTAAGGGTGCATGCTGATATTGACATGCAAAAATTAGTAAGAGTGGATTCAGGCTACATCACTGATTGTTTAAATACATTACTGTTTTGTAACTTGTAGAGACCATTGTGAGCGAGCAGGGAAATGAGGTTGTAAATAGTTGCATATACACCAATCATCCAGTTTGTCAACTATCCTAAAATTAAAGGGATAGAAGAGACACTTGCTGAAAACCATTCTGCAAACTAAAAATGGCTAATATAGGGATCAGCTACAAAGAAAGCTTTACATTCTAAGCCCAAATGGTGAATGGTCTAGGTAGAAAGGATATAAAACAGAAACAGTTGGGAACACATTGCAGCTAAACATCTGCAAGAAATAAAGGTCTAATGTTTTGCATATCAATCCTTTTTCAAATTGGAGATACAACTAGGAAATGAGAACAGAAGGGGAGGCCAACAGGAAAATGTCAAGAGTCAGGTGTTTATCACAAAGTAACAGTTAACAGGTCTAATGGTTTCTGAATTATTATTAAAAATAAATACTATAAAGAAAATGAAAACTGGTAATCATAACATAAATATTATCTTGCTCAGCTTTTTAAAAAGTGTATTAGAAAGGGAAAATGAACTAAAAAGTTCCAAGACACAAAAGCATAAATAGTGGATGGATGGAGTTAAATAGGGTAGTACATTGGGTCAGAAAGTTTGAACCATTTTACACTTGGCAGTGCCTTGATTTGAATAATGAGATACTGCCCCAAAATTTAAATTCCCCACCTCATGAGTACTGTAAAGAAAACTTACCTCAATAGAATAATGCAGGGCTGAAGATGCTGGGTGCAGTGAGAGATTCTGTAGGGGTTTAATAAGTGGCTTATCCCATCCTTTTTCTGCACTCCATTCTATTGTCAACATATGATCTGAAAATGACTTTCCAAACACCAACTTGCTGTTGACAGGCTTCTCCTTGGGGTGTTTGGAAATCTCAATCTGTAAATCAGCAGCCTATACATGGGAGAAAGAGAGTTAACCAGCGTGCCTTCTCAAAGGCAGTGTGATGATATAATGACAAGCTTAACAACAAGCTATTACAAAAGAAATAGACTCTAGAAGCTGGTAATTCAAAATCTATACTAGAAACATCTGTGCAGAGTGAAATAGAGTTAACAGTCAGATCAGTAACCTTTTGCACAGCCCCAATCAATGTAACATGATACTCTTCTGAAGTTTAAATTTGCCACCTCACGGCCACTGTAAGGATACTTCTCTGGATTAGTGCAGAGCTAGAGATGCTGGATGTAGTAAGAGATTCTGTAGAGATTTAGATTAGATTAGATACTCTACAGTATGGAAATTCATACAAGGTTCATCCCACCCTTTCAACACACTCCATTTTATTGTCGACATATGATCAGATGCTCTTGTTGTGGGGAAAAAATCACCAGTCTCGGAGTCAGAATCGGGATTCAACGACAGAGTTTATTGTACAAAGAAAGCGGAGCTCTGGGGTGGGGGGAGAGAGAGAGAGAGAGACATCCAGCAGCACGGCTGTCAGCTGTGAGCCTGCTCTCCCCCTTGGAGCGCATGTCCTACTCTCCCCCTCGGAGCACATGTTACAGTATTTTATACATTTCATGGTATAATGGTCCAAATATCCAGTCTTTATTTATACAGCATGGCTTGTTTAGAGAAAACATTACAAAGTCATGGTCAGTTTCACAGGCATGTTACAGAGTCATTGTCAGTTTCAGAGGAATGTTACAAAGTCACTGTCAGTTTCAGCAGCTATGAGGAAGTTCATTGCTCTAGTAATTGGTCGTGATCGTTTGGAGGGCAGTAGACGTTACTGACGTGAATTCTCTCCCCCATCCGTCTTAAACTAATTATCTATGTTCTGCGTCTATTGTACTGGTATCCTGTTGGCCTCAGGCAGTATCTGTGTATGCTTCGCTGTTCTTTTCCATGTAATGACGCAGCGGCCATCTTGTGTGCTACATAACAACGTATGGCTCAGCGGCCATCTTGTGTCTGTGTGCCCTGTGTCAGCATGCCCTGAATCAACTCCCACTTCACTTTTATGAGAGAGCAGCCCATGATGCCTATGATGCCTTTACCCCTTTAATATACACAGCACTTCAGATTGCTAAACCATGCAGTATCGCGAAAGTGAGGACTGCAGATGCTGGAGATCTGAGTCAAGATTAGAGTGGTGCTGGAAAAGTACAGCAGGTCAGGCAGCATCCAAGGAGCAGGAAAATCCCCTCATCTACTACCTTGGAACACTTCAGCCCCAGGGCATCAATGGACCAGTTTTCCCATTTCTCCTCCCCTACCTTATCCCAGTTCCAACCTGCCAGTTACCCTCATGACCTGTCCCATTCTGCCAATCTTCCTTCCAATCTATCCAGTCCACCCTCTGGCTGACCTATCACCTTTATCCCCACCTCCATCCACCTATTGCACTCTTAGCTATCTTCTCCCCAACCCTACCCCCTCCCATTTATCTCTCCACCTTGGAGGCTCCCAGCCTCATTCCTGATGAAGGGCTTTTGCCTGAAACATCAATTTTCCTGCTCCTCGGATGCTGCCTGACCTGCTGTGCTTTTCCAGCACCACTCTAATTTTGACTCTGAACGCCAGCATCTGCAGATCTTAATTTCACCATATGTCCATTCTGTAATGAATAACTTAGTCAATGCAGGAAGTCCTCAGGTTATGAACGAGTTCTGTTTTCAAGTGTGTTCATAAGTCGAATTTGTATGTAAGTCAGAACAGTTATGTATGGTTCATATCTAGTGTCAATTAGTAAACTGTTTGTCTTAGTATCTAGTATATATTTTACCTAAAACATCTTGAATATAACAATACAGTAATAATAATAAATGTAACTACAATGCAGTATAGAATTTATAATTGACAGAGAGAGAGAAAAATGTGTGTGTGTGTGTGTTTGTGTGTAGGTACGACGAACCGCTGAAAATGCGCAGTGTTTTGAACGTCGTGCAAAGTAGTTTGCCCGTTCGTTATTACGAACCATTGTATGTAAGTCGATGTTTTAAAATATAGGCTTTACGAAGGACGATTTGTAAGTATGGGCACTCGTAACCCGGGGAAAGCCTATATTTCATTGTAAAAGGATAATTCAACTCAACAGAAGATGCAGTACAGAGTGTCAAGTGACTTTCTTTTATGTTTTCTGTACACCCACAGTGACTGATTTAGCCTGGGTAAAAACTTGAAATGTAACTGATGTGTTCAGGTGCTGATAACTGCACCTCTCTTTAAATTACATGAAAGACACTCAGAGCAAAAATACCTGATAGACTTGTTGGCTTTAAAGATAGAAATCTAAAGAAAAGTATTTGGAAGCTATTTAAAACTGGAATGCTGATGGAAAGATCAAGCACTCCCCATTGTGAGCCAATTGCTTAGCTCATCTAACCATCTAGACAAAGCCATGTGATATAAACTGGCTTGAGATAAGAAACAGAGTCAAAAGGTATGGCGCTGGAAAAGCACAGCAGGTCAGGCAGCGTCTGAGGAGCAGGAGATTCAATGTTTCAGGCAGTGATCAGGAATCATCACTGACATTTTCAGAAATTTAGGTATATCCTTTGTAATCACCTTTCTTGCATGTGTGGATTTTGTACTGTTGTACTCAATTTGGATGCTGAGAAAAATAAAATGCTTATTCTTTCTTTTAAACCTTTAAAGCGTATCGTATGTCTTTTCTTAAAAGTCTCAGCATTCAAGGAGTAAAGACACTTCTTCATTAAAACACATCTTGTATCAGTTAATGGAGACGTCGGAAAAGGGTGAAATTATCCCACGTCTCCTTCCTGTCTGAAACTGACATTCTGTGTAAAAGCTAAACTAAAGTGTTTAGTTGATCCTGCTAGTTTCTCACCCACAACAACATGCTTGTCTAATTCAGAAACTTAGTGTTGCTGCAGCATAGTGGTAATGTTACTGGACTAGAGTGAGAGGTCTGGACTTTTGGATACAGAACTGGCTCAAAGGTAGAAGACAGAGGGTGGTGGTGGAAGATTGTTTTTCAGACTGGAGGCCTGTGACCAGTGGAGTGCCACAAGGATCGGTGCTGGGTTGATTACTTTTTATCATTTACATAAATGATTTGCGAGCATAAGAGGTACAATTAGTAAGTTTGCAGATGACACCAAAATTGGAGTTGTAGTGGACAGCGAACAGGGTTACCTCAGATTACAACATAATCTGGACCAGGTGTGCTGAGAAGTGGCAGATGGAGTTTAATTCAGATAAATGCGAGGTGCTGCCTTTTGGGAAAGCAAATCTTAGCAGAACTTACACATTTAATGGTAAGGTCCTAGGGAGTGTTGCTGAACAAAGAGACCTTGGAGTGCAGGTCCATAGCTCCTCGAAAGTGGATTCGCAGGTAGATAGGATACTGAAGAAGGCATTTGATATGCTTTCCTTTATTGGTCAGAGTATTGAGTACAGGAGTTGGGAGGTCATGTTGCGGCTGTCCAGAACTAGAGGGCATAGGTTTAGGGTGAGAGGGAAAAGATATAAAAGAGACCTAAAGGGCAACTTTTTCACGCAGAGGGTGGTACGTATATGGAATGAGCTGCCAGAGGATGTGGTGGAGGCTGGTACAATTGCAACATTTAAGAGGCATTTGGAAGGGTATATGAATAGGAAGGGTTTGGAGAGATATGGGCCGGGTGCTGGCAGGTGGGACTAGAATTGGGTTGGGATATCTGGTCAGCATGGACGGGTTGGGCCAAAGGGTCTGTTTCCATGCTATACATCTCTATGACTCTATAATGCTCTGGAGACATAAATTCTAATCTTGTCATGGCAGCTGGGGAATATAAGTTCAATTAATTAGTAAATTTGGAATTACAAACAAGTATCTATCATATTATCGCAAAATCCATCTGGCTCACTGATATCTTACAGGGAAGTAAACCTGCTTCCCTTATCTGGTCTGTTGTTGACTCTAAAGTGCTTTTTTCATTGGCCTAGTAAGCTGCTCAATTGTATATAGGTGCATCAAGTCACCACAAAAAAAATTAAACTGGCCAGACAGCGCAGCATGAGGTGTTGGAGCTTTTAATAGACTTAAAAGTAGACAACTCCCCAGGTCCAATGAGTTATATTCCAGGCTGCTGTGAGAGGTGAGGGAAGAAATTATAGGGGCTCTGACCCAAATTTTTAATTCCTTTCCGGCCACTGGGAAAGTGCTAGAAGACTGAAGGACAGCTAATATGATTCCACTTTTCAAGAAGGGTGTTGTGGATAAACCAGGGAATTATAGACCTGCGAGTCTCACATCAGCAGTTGAGAAATAATCAGAGAACATTTTGAAGGACAGGATTAAACTCTACTTGGAGAGAGAAGGTTTCATCTAGACTCGAAATATTAGCACGCTCTCTCTCTACAGATGCTGCCTGACCCACTGAGATTTCCAGCATTTTTTTTTGTTTTCAGTATAGATTCCAGCCTCTGCAGTAATTTGCTCCTGCACTGTGCATGATCAGGGATAGTCAGGTTTGCGATGCAGAGTGATGCCAACAATATGTGTTCAATTCCCGCACTGGCAGAGGTTATCATGAGGGACTCTCCTTCTCAACCTCTCCCCTTGCCTGAGGTATGGTGAACCTCAGGTTAAACCGTCACCAATCATCTCTCTCTAATGAGAAAGCAGCCCTACGGTAACTTCACCTTTTTACAGGAACGATGTGATTGCACTGGAGAGGATAGAGAGGAGATTCATTAGGATGGAGCAGTTTAGCATTGAAGAGAGGCTGGCTCAGCTCAGGTTTTTCTTCTTTGGAACAGAGAAAGCTGAGGGGGGACCTAATAGAGGCATGTAAGATTAAGATTCGCATTGACAGGGTGAAGAGGAAGCAGTTGTTTCCCTCTAGTTGAAGGGATAATAAAAAGAAGGCATACTTTTAAGGTGAAGGGCAGGAGTTTGGAGGGGATTTGAGGAAACCTTTTTCATCAGGAAGATGGTAGAGATCTGGAATGTACTGCCTGGAAAAATAGTTGAGGCAAGAAACCTTACAATGTTTAAAAAGTACTTCAATGAGCAATTGCAATGTCACAACATTCAAGACTATGAGTCAAGAGTTGGAAAGTGGGATTTGTGCAGAAAAGGCGGCACAAATTTAATAAATTGAAAGGCCTCTTCTGTGCTGTACGACTCTATGGCCTTGGCAACAGAATCAACAAAGACACATCCTGCCAAGTATATTGATGTTCCTTTGTCAATTGCTAACTCAAAGTCTTGGAGCTCCCTTCCAAACCACTCAGAGCGTACCTATGTCCTGCAGCAGTTCTAGAAGGCAGCTCAAGAGAAATTAGGTAAGGATGACATCTCATCACAACCCGTAAACAAATATGGTTGCCAAGTGCAGGAATTTTTATTGTGAAACCCAAAATGTTACAAGACTCAATTTGCTACAAAATACTGCAGAACTCTATATAGTATACAGACTGGTTGCCTTTAATATTGTGCTAACAGATCTCCACATTACCTTAAACATTGTGTTAATAGATCTTCGGGATCCATTGCGAATATCGTGAGCCTGGAACAACTGTTGTGAAAAAACCTACAAAACGGAAGATTCTGAAATTAATATCAAGTGAAATGACTGCACAAGGTGAATTGGCAAAATCTCAAGGCATTTCAGAATAAGTATTACACTCAACAATCTGAGGTACAGAGATTTCAGGCACACCTTATAGCCAGACAGAAATAATCAAAGGATCATTTTCATAGCTTTGCTTGTTAACTAATGGTTAAGTGACTAACTTCTGGTGGTAATGTGTGGGGTTATTGAATCTCTTGGGCTGCAAAATAATATACAATAAGGTGAAAGAACTGCAATCAAATCTCTCCTGTGGCAAACCTGACAAGTTGACTCGAACATTTTGCAGGGCACTATTGAAGACTGAGCAGCGCAATCCATAGGGCTAGTATTCCAGTTCACTTTACAGAGATGACAGTGACATTCCAGGAGTATCTCCATAGTGCAAAAGCAGCAAGGTCCATAAAAAAACTATTGGGGACCTATTGACCTCGGCCTTAAGCGATAATAGAAGGGTATGGAAAACTATCAGCTCACAAAATTAAATGAAATGGCTCATATAGAGAAAAGAAAGAATATACTGTACATTGTATATTAAACAATTTCTGTGGATTTCTTAGTATTCTTTCTCTCTTCAGTTCAGTAATATAATTTCTCCACTAAAAATTGAAAATTGAGTCCAACTACTCCATTAATGTTGGATTTTGGGAGATGGTCAAAGGAGAGGGAACAAAGAATGGAGATAGACAAAGCTGGCAGGATAGACAGGTCACTGACAAGATGTCCTGTAAAATACTACTATTCAGTTGACAGTCACTTGGTTAGTAATCCACAGAGAAGAGAGTAAATACTCTGGAACATAGGTTCAAATTACAGCACAACAGTTGGTGGAATTTAAATTAAATTAATAATCAGGAATATACAGCAATTTCCATGTAACAACTGATCATTGCTGAAAATCCATCTGGCCCACTTGTAGAAGGAATTCTGCCTCTTTAATGGTCTGGCCTACTGGTGCTTCCAGACCAACAGCAATATGGTTGACTCTCAAATGCCTTTTGAAATGGCCTTTGAAATGCTGCATTAACCACTAGCAAAGAAAATATAAATGACACTGGACGGACCACCTGGCTTTGACCTAGGCACCAGAAACAACAATGCGCAAACAGCCCTGTCAATCCTGCAATGTCCTCCTGACTAATATATGGGGACTAGCAGCAAAATTAGGAGAGCTGTCTCACAGATTACAGATTAGTCAAGCAATAGCCTGACATAGTCATACTCATGGAACCATACTTTACAGACAATGTCCTGGCCACCACCATCACCATTCGTTACATGTCCTGTCCCAACAGAAGCCAGTGTGGTGGTACCATGCTACACAGTCAGGACAGAGTTGCGCAGCGAGTCCTCAACATGGCATCAAGTCAAACATGGGCAAAGAAACCTCCTGCTGTTTACCACCTATCATCCTCCTATGGTGGTGAATCATTCTGAACAACACTTGGAGGAAGCATTGAAGATGGCAAGAGCACAAAATATACTCTTGGTGGAGGATTTCAATGTCCACCACTAACAGTGGCTCAGTAGCAGCACTACTGATTGAGCTGGTCAGATCTTAAAGGACATAGATGCTAAACTGGGTCCGTGGCAAGTGGTGAGGGAACCAACAAGAGGGGAAAACATACTTGATGTCATCCTTGCCAATCTGCCAGCTGCAGATGGATCTGTCTATGATACTGTCAGTAAAAGTGACCACCGCACAATTGTTGTGGAGACAGAGTCCTTCCTTCATATTGAGAATATCCTCCATCATACTATGTGGCACCATCACCGTCTAAATGAGACAGACTTCAAACAGATCTAGCAACTGAAGACTGGGGATCAACGAGGTGTTGTGGACCATCAACAGCCGCAGAATTGTGTTCCAGCACAATCTGCAACCTCATGGCCCAGCATAACCCCCACTCAACCATTACCACCAAACCAAGGTATGAACCCTGGTTCAATGGAGAATGCAGTAGGGCACGCCAGGAGCAGCATCAGGCATCCCTAAAAATGAGATGTCAATCTGGTGAAGCTACAAAATAAAAGGCAACATATGCATCAAACACTTAAATAGCAAGTGATAGATACAGCTACGTAATCTCACAACCAACAGATCAGATCTAGGCTTGCAGTGCTACCACAGTTTGTGAATGGTGGTGGACACTTAAACAACTCACTGGAGGAGGAATCTCCACAAATGTTGCCACTCTCAATGATAGGGAAGCCCAGTACATCAGGGCAAAAGATACGGCCAGAAGTGCCAAGTGGATGATCCACCGAGGCCACCTCCACTGATCCCAGCATCACAGATTCCAACCCCCAGTCAATGTGATTCACTCCATTTGATATCAAGAAAAGACTGAAGGCACTGGATATTGCAAATGTTTGGGACCCTGATAACATCCCAGCAATAGTACTGAAGACTTGGAGTTCCAGAACATGCAGCTCCCTTAGCCAATCGATTACAGGACAGCAACAATACTGGCATTTGTCTGACAAAAGGCATCTGGATGGGTATATGAAGAGGAAGGGTTTAGAGGGATATGAGCCAAGTGCTGACAAATGGGACTAGTTAGGTTGGGATAGCTGGTCAGCATGGACAAGAAGGACCGATGGGTTTGTTTCCATGTTGTACATCTCTTTGACTCTATAATGTGGAAAACAGCCCAGGTATTTCCTGTACACAAGTAACAGAGTAAATCCAACCCATGCAATTTCTGCCCCGTCAGCTTACTCTCGATCATCAGTAAAGTGATGGAAGGTCCCATCAACAGTGCTATCAAGCAGCACCTGCTCAGCAATAACCCACTCAGCTTTGAGTTCCACCTGACTTTTTTAATTTCAAAATATACTTTATTCATAGAAATAAATCTTTGGTACTTGTACAATTTGTCATGTCGTTCATAGATATATACATTGCATGTCTTAACATTACAAAGAACAGATTGAATTAATCGAATTTACAGTTATCCTATTTACAGTTCCCTTTATTAACCATCCAGTCTCTTATTATTTAGCTGTGGCTTCAGCAGAACCCACCTACTGAGTGGGTGCCCTGTTATACTATAGCAAATTAACCTTCTTTAACCCCAGTTTATGGGGTTACCACCATCAACTCCTGATCTCATTACAGCCTTGGTTCAACAATGGACAAAAGACCTGAATCCCAGAGGTGAGGTGAGAGTGACTGCCTTTGACATCAAGACCACATTTGACTGAGTGTGGCATGAAGGAGCACTTGTAAAAGTGCTCAATGTGCATGTCACTGTGAATCAGGGGGAAATGTTCAGCTGTTTGGAATCATACCTGGCAAAAAGGGAAGCTAGCTTTGCTTGTTGGAGGTCATGAATGCAGCAGTCCACTCAAAGACAAAGCTCACGAGAGAGTTGACACTAATCAAATAGATACAGTTTCAGTGGATCAGGCAACTCTCAGGATGAGAAAAGTAACCATGGACCTTGGTGTGGTGACATAGTTGGAGTTGAGAGTGTGGTGCTGGAAAAGCACAGCTGGTCAGGCAGCATCCGAAGAGCAGGAAAATCAACGTTTTGGGGCGGAGCCCTTCATCCGGAATGACATTCCTGATCCCATCTCATTCTGATCAGGAATCTCATTCCTGTTGAAGGGCTCTGGCCTGAAACGTCGATTTTCATGCTCCTCGGATGCTGCCTGACCTGCTGTGCTTTTCCAGCAATACACTCTCAACTCTGATCTTCAGCATCTGCAGACCTCACTGTCTCCCAGTTGACATAGTCAGAGCCAGAAGACTACAGGGCACCCAAAACTCTACTTTAAGAGTGTCTCAGTGTGTGACATGAACTGCCTCAAGCATTGAATATAAGAGCTGAAAGTCACTAACTGACAAAAGAGACAGCCGGCATGCACCCCAAAACCAACAGCAGCAGCAGCAACTTGACTACAAAGTGAACATCAAAAACAACAGTCTACAATGCTTTTGGCAGAGAACTGTTTGTCAAGAACTAGCCTTAATAATCATCTGCAATGGTAAATCAAATGAAGGCCACTCCCTTTTGCAAAATAAATTATCAAAGATCAAACAATGCTAACAACCTTATTCTTAAATCATCTGTGGGCTATGGGCTGTCACTGTATTCAAAATGCCATATGTGATACATAATAACAACTCTTGTACATCAAAATAGCATGCTATTTGAGAAGTATTTCTGACAGCCAATTCAACATTCCTTTTCTAAATGGCACAACATTGTGTAAAAATCGTAGTGTTGTGCACAAAACTTTGAACAAGATAATAATGCAACTGCAATCTGAATTATATTTGAGTGAGCACCTAGCAGCTGGCATTGATCAGTAAGAAAGATTTTAAAATACAATTTAGTAAAATCAGCCTGCAGAACACTGCTCGTTAACATTCGCTACGGTAATCAGAATTCCAAATTCCAAGTAGCACAGCCTTCAATAATCATTTATTGCTCAGGCAAAAAGATTCATTTGCATTTTACTAGGTCAGCATTCAAAGGTTAGAAGAAAGAATCTTCTCTGCTTGGTTCAAAGTACAGTCCTTTTCCTGTGGTCATGTCAAGTGGAGAACACTAGCAGTGAACCTTAGAGTGAAGGTTTCCATCCATTTAAACCTACATTACGTTTTCTAAAACTATATCATTGTTTGGATAGTCTTGAATATTAGTGATTCCGTCAAGGTAAGAAAATTAAAGAAATGTTTGCTCTAAAAGCAATGAAAAGTGTGTTGCTGTGCAAGGGATCGTCTGTTAGAGAAATGGTCATTGGTTCTCAGTAATTGTTCAGATTTGCGGTGTAAAGACGTTATGAGATTTGTATGGAATTGTTTAAGTTGCTTCTCTGATACACATACAATGTACAATGGCAGAGGCTTTGATCGGTGTGTTACAATCTGCTCCTTTCCTGACACTTGCTGAGTTAGGCTGCTTGGACTGTTCTCTCCTAACTCAGTCCAAGTTGTTACTCATGTTTGAGCACCGAATGAAACCGGAGTCTGCCCTGTCCAATGTGTGCACATAGATGCCCACAAGAAGCCACCAGACCACTTCAAATGATTCCAAACTCTATCAGAATTTCTCTTTGTTGATGTATTTACTGTGCTTTTAAAAAAACAAGCCAGTACTTTCCTTCATCCATTTCTTTGCTCTTTAGCGACTCTTGGCCAACCTGTCCCACCCAGCACCGATTCTTAGCTGTATTAGTGAATTTGGAATACTTATTTTTTAAAAAGTTAAGATTCTGTCCCTGTAATACTGCCCCTGTAACTCAGTCCCTGTAACTCAGTCCCTGTAATCCCGTCCCTGTAATCCCGTCCCTGTAATCCCGTCCCTGTAATCCCGTCCCTGTAATATTGTCCTTGTAATTCTGCCCCTGTAATACTGTCCTTGTAATTCTGCCCCTGTAATTCTGCCCCTGTAATATTGTCACTGTAATTCTGCTCCTGTAGTACTGTCCTTGTAATTCTGTCCCTATAATACTGCCCCTGTAATATTGTCCCTGGAATACTGTCCCTGTAATGCCACCCCTGTAATACCGTCCCTGTAATACCATCCCTGCAATACTGTCCCTGACGGACACAATGGCAAAGCAGTTTCTTTTTCTCCCACAACTATATGGGCTTCAGATAAAAAGGAGCCCAAGAATTGGAAATGGAAATATATATATAAATTGTGAAAGTGTACAAGCCCATCAGCATGTCAGAGTGAACAGATGGGATCATGTTTGTTACAATCATCCTTTTTTCTCCTTTAAATGCTCATGAATTTTCTTCCAATTTTTGTTCTCTTCTCAATTTATATTCCGGCAGATATATGCTCAGTGATAGTTTGTGTGAGACAGGGAAAGGGTGTTTATCCTCTTTTAGAACATCATGAACTATGCTAGAGATTTACAGAATAGAGAAAATAGTAAAAGTTAGACTGAAGAAGAGAACAATGTTTCAAAGTCCACATCAATGAAGGATCAGTTATGTGCTGCCTACACTGACTACTGAATGTATTACAGCGTAACTTGTTAAATACAGACAGCAATTAAATATTTAATTTCATCATGAGAAACCTTCCCTTATTTTATCTTCCATTTATCATTAACTGATAGAAAACATATACATTTAAATTCTGTTGGTGAAGTTGTCAAGTTTAAAACTGCAAAGGTAGATTAGCTAATCTCAGCTTTGGTAACTGTAAGCCCCTAATTGCCAGCAAAGTGATGAGAAGAGTTGTTAACAGTGCTATCAAGCAACATCTGCAAAGTATTAACTTGCTTACTGACAGGGCCATTTGGCTCTCCATCACATTACAGCCTTAGTCCAAACATGGACAAAAGAGCAGAATTCCATAAGTGAGAATGACTGCTCCTGACTTCAATGCGTTATTCAACTATGTCTGACATCAAGGAGACCTAGCAAAACTGGAATTTATGGGAATCAAGGTGATAACTCTCTGCTATGACTTGGTGGTTCTGATGTTGGATTGGAGTGGACAAAATTAAAAATCACACAATATCAGTTTATAGTTCAACAGGCTTATTTGGAAGCACTAGCTTTCAGAGCCCCGTTCCTTCATCTCCAAACACAAGGGATGAATGCAGATTTCTCCAGCTTTGCCCGAAACATCGATTCTCCTTCTCCTTGGATGCTGCCTGACCTGCTGCGCTTTTCCAGCAACACATTTTTCAGCTCTGATCTCCAGCATCTGCAGTCCTCACTTTCTCCAGGACATCATTCCAGAGTTTCTCAGAGAAGATATTTTTTAATCAATCGGTTCAGAAGTTGTATTACACATCTCTGGAGTAGGTGGTAGTTGAACAGAGGCCTCCTGACTCGGACACAGGGATACCACCACTGCAACACAGGTCCAGAATTCCTCAGGATAGGCGTTTTCTAATCAATCATGTATTATGAGACATATCTGGAGCAGGCGGAACTTGGACCCAGGACTGCTTGCTCAGAGTTGGGTACTCAATCACTGCCCCTCAAAACAGTCTAATTCTGCAGGGTTTATTTTCTAAGCTACCTGTTCAAAGATGTTGTAGCATACCCTAGGAAAAGATGAGACTTTAGTGCAAGCCTCTGGATAGAGGCAGTATCATTGTGCCACAACAGTGTATAGTTCTTCAAGGTCGTACTTTTAAAACAATGTCTTGAGGGGTGGCATGGTGGCTCAGTGGTTAGCACCGCTGCCTCACAGCGCCAGGGACCCAGGTTCAATTCCGACTTTGGGTGAGTGACTATATGGAGTTTGCACATTCTCCCAGTGTCTGCGTGGGTTTCCTCTGGGTGCTCCGGTTTCCTCCCACAATTCAAAGATGTGTGGGCTGGGTGAATTGGCCATGCTAAATTGCCCATAGTTTTAGGAGCATTAGTCAGGGGGAAGATAGGGTAGAGGAATAATTCTGGGTGGGCTACTCTTCGGAGGGTTGGTGTGGAATTGTTGGGCCAAAGGGCCTGTAGGGAATCTAATATAATCTGTCCAATGACATAATTACACACCTCTGGAGCATGTGGAACTTGAACTGGGCCTCCTATCTCAGAGGAAGAGATGTCACCGATACACCACAAGAGCCCCTGGTTCATCAAAGTGGTGTCCTATAGTTAGGAAAAACTGAGGACTGCAGATGCTGGAGAGTCAGAGTTGATAAAGTGTGGCACTGGAAAAGCACAGCAGGTGAGGCAGTTTCCGAGGAACGAGAGAGTCAATGTTTCAGGCAGAACACTAGTGTCCTAGGCTTAGCCACCTTCACTTGCGTCAATGACCTTCTATTCATCATAAAGTCAGAAGTGAGGATGTTTGCCAATGATTGCACAATTGTTCAGTGTTATTCACGACTCCTCAGATACTGAAGTAGTTCATGTTTAAATGATCAATTTAACAAGGTCAAAAATGAGATGAATGCATGATGATCAGTATCATTCATGACTTCTCAGATATTGAAGCAATCTACGTCCATATGCAGCAAGACCTGGACAATACCCAGGCTTACGTTGCTGTACAATGCAAATGTTAGTTACCATTTGAATCCCAGGCAATGGTTATCTCCAAAAAGAGAGAATCTATCATCCCTTGATGTTCAATGCCCATCATCATCACAGAATCACCCCACTATCAACATCCCAGGAATTAACAGTAACTAGAAAATGAACTGGTCTGACCATATAAATACTGTAGCTTGAAGAGAAGGTCAGAGGCTAGGGGAATCTTGCAGTGAGTAGCTCACCTCCTGACTCCCCAGAGCCTGTCCATCATCTATAAGACACTAGTCAGTAGTGTGATGAATACACCCTACTTGCCCAATGAATGCAGTTTCTACAACACTCAAGAAGGTTGACACCGTCGAGAACAAAGCTGCCCATTTGACTGGCACCTCATTCTTAACATCCTCTGCATTCACCAATGTGTGGTGGCAGAATGTGTGCCATTTACTGCAGTAACGCACCAACCCTCCTCTAACTGCACCTTCCAAACCCATGACTTCAACTGCCTAGAAGGACACGGGAAGCAGATACTTGGAAACACCATCAACTCTGCTAGTGACTCACCATGCTGACTTGGAAATAAATCTCTATTCCTTCACTGACACTAGGTCAAAATTCTGGAAGTCTATTGCTAATAGCACGAATGCAGTCCCTATACCACACGGACTACAGCAGTACCAGACAAAGAGACCACCACCTTTTCCAGAGCAATAAAGGGTTGGCAATAAATGCTGGCCTAGCCAATGGCTCACATCCCTTTAACGAACAAAGAACATCAGGCTTTCCCAACACAAGATTATACAGATGATTAAGGAGGACAGCTTTTCCTTTGAAACACTATTGTTCAAAATGCCAATACAAAAGATCAGCACAGACTCTTAAAAGCACTCAACATGCAGAACGCCTCAACGGTCAGAATGTCCCAAGCATTCTTACTATGTAATCTACTAATCTGTATTAATTTTGTTGATTTCTTGTGGGAATTATCAATAATCCCAGGGCTACTCCTCATTGGTCAACATGCTGGAAAATGCATCAGGGAATGCTCAATACACACTTCTTTAACCTGCATAAGGAGGTTGTTGCACATTAATGAATGTAGCTTTTAGTTAAGATAGCTAAACTGCATTTTGAGACCAACAGATCTGACTAATGTGGTTGTTAGTGTAATTCTTAAAACTAGTAATTTTTCAGCAGGTGCTGTGGAATTGCAAAATTATTTTTAACATTATATTCTGAGTTCTGCAATCATAGGTGGTTGAGTATGGTCAGTAGGTCTGCCTATTGTGAACAGTTGAAGAGATGCATTGTGAGGGACTTAGGAGTGCTCTTTTATGAATCACTAAAAGTTAATTTGCGGGTTCAGCAGGTAATCAGGAAGGCAAACAGAATATTGGGTTTCATTGCTACAGGAATTGAATTTAAGAGCAGGGAGGTTCTGCTGCAATTGTACAAGGTGTTGGTGAGGCTACACCAGGAGTATTGTGCACAGTTCTGGTCTCCTTACTTGAGGAAGGGTATACTGACTTTGGAGGTGATGTTGAGGAGGTTCACCAGGTTGATTCCAGAGATGAGGGGTTTACCCTACAATGAGAGGTTGAGCTGCCTTGGACTGTACTTGCTAGAATTAGCACAATGAGAGGGAGTGTTTTGAAACATGTAATATTATCAAAGGTATAGATAAGATAGAGGCAGGCAAGTTGATTCCGCTGGTGGGTGAGACTAGGACTGGGGGACATGGCCTCGAGATTAGGGGGAGTAGATTTAGGGCAGAGATGAGGAGGAACTTCTTCTCCCAGAGAATAGTGAATCTATGGAATTGTCTGCAAGGAAGCAGTAGAAGCAGCTTAATTAAATATATTCAAGCGACAGTTGGATGGGTTTTTGCATGTTAGGTGAATTTAGAGTTATGGGGATAATGCAGGTAGGAGGAAGTGGGACAATGGATGGATCAGCCATGATCTTAATGAATGGCTTCTATTACCATAATATTATGAATTACATTGTGGGGTAACAAAGTTAAAAATCACACAACACCAGGTTATAGTCCAACAGGTTTAATTGGAAGCACACTAGCTTTCGGAGCGACGCTCCTTCATCAGGTGATTGTCACCTATAACCTGGTGTTGTGTGATTTTTAACTTTGCACACCCCAGTCCAACACCGGCATCTCCAAATTGTGGGGTAAAGTATCTTCATAACTTGAGCAAGCTATTTTAAACTACAATACAGTGGTAACACTAGTGGTAGTTTTAACTAACAAGATGCTCTGCCTGTCACTCAAATGAGTAAGGTGACGTATGAATTCCAGTGATGATGTAATGCTAGGTACATGGGCTGTTCATCTCAACAACTGGCAGAATGTATTAAACAGGGAAGGTTAGCATTTGTTGTCTATCTTTAAGCCCCCCTTTCTTTATCTGTTGCAATTCATCTGGTATAGCCCTCTGGTTTCCTCCCACAGTCCAAAACATGATGTTAGGGAGGGAGTTCCAAAGCAATGGTGATATACTTCTGGGTCAGGATTGTGAGTGGCATGGAGGGGAATTTGTGAGTGATGCTGGTCCCATGTTTCTACTGCCTGATCCTTCTGGGATGTAGAATGTTTTAGAAGGTAATACTGAAAGAACTTGGTGAGGTGCTGCAATGCATCTTGTAAATTTGGCAAATACTGCTGCCACAGCATTGACGGTGAGTAAATGAGCATTAAAGGTGATGGATGGCATAGTAAGACTGATAGTATTGAAACAGTTTGATTTCAAAAAAACGAATAGCATTTCAATTGAAAAGCCAATAAACAGCTGTTGATGCAAATATCCAATTAAACCCAGCATTAAGACTGCAAAGTACAGATAGTTGAACGATGTGGAACAAACGGAAAAATAATTTTTAAAAACGATCTTGCAACAAAACATGGACAGGGAAGAAAAAATGTGTAATCAAAAATATACTTGCATTTATACAGCATATTTTGCAACCATACAGTGTTCTACAGCACAAAGTACTTTGCAGCTAATTAATTAATTAGTTCCCATTGGTTCGGACTGCTGGGTCACAACACCAGGCACCTGGGTTCAATTCCACCCTTGGGTGATTTTCTCCCCTTGTCTCTGCTGAGTCCTCTGGTTTCCTCCCACAGTCCAAAGATGTACAGTCTAGGTGGATTAACCATGCAGGCTTACAGGAATCTGGTGGAGGCAAGGATCTGGGTTGGATGCTCTTCAGAGGTTTGGTGCAGACTCAATGGGCTGATTGGCCTCTATGTATATTGTAGAGATTCTATGAATGACTTCAGAAGTGTAGTCACTGTCATAATGTCAAAAATGCAGCAACCAATTTGACACCACAATCTCCTAAAAATGTCAGTGAAAGAAATGACGGGCTGAAAATGTGTTGCTGGAAAAGTGCAGCAGGTCAGGCAGCATCCAAGGAGCAGGAGAATCGACGTTTCGGGCATGAGCGCTCATGCCCGAAACGTCGATTCTCCTGTTCCTTTGATGCTGCCTGACCTGCTGCACTTTTCCAGCAACACATTTTCAGCTCTGATCTCCAGCATCTGCAGTCCTCACTTTCTCCTAAAAGAAATGACGGGATCAGGTTTTTAGTGAGGCCAATCAGATTAATTATTGACAATGGCAGTTGGATGAACTTCCGTGCTCTTGTTTGAAATAATGCAAGAAGGTCTAGTTTGGGAGCATCTGTTACCTCCACAGATGCTGTCAGACTTACTAAGTTTTTCCAGCGTTTTGTTTTCATTTCAAATCTCCAACATCTGCAGTATTTTGCTATTAATAAGATCTAGTTACTTGGTAGCAATCCACTTCGGATTGTCAGTCAGGCTCAAAGTGTGGCTCTCTCTTTATATTCATACTCAGGAGAGGGAAAGAATGTGTATCTGCACTATGCTGACTTCAACTCAACAAATATGTTAAAGCCATTTGCTGAATTATTTCTCAGGACAAATCCACAACTACTCAGTCAACCTATATATAAAGGAAGCTGTACGGCAGTTAAGTGTCATACAGTATTAATGGGCACATTCTCCTTCTCCACGGTAACAGTTTTAAAAAAAAATCTCTCTTGCGGGCATTGCTGGTTGGGTTAGCGTTTCTTACCCATCCCGAGTTGACTTGAAGCAGCAGCGAGCTGCCTTCTTCAACTGGTATACTCGTTAACTAATCTGCACTCTCCTCTCAGTGTATAGATATTGACTTTACTACTTGAATTTGTATTCTTGTAAAAGAGCCTGATCAACATTCCTCTAAGTTGCATAGCTGCTTCAATATTTTCCACATTCTGATTGCACTGACTTCTGGTTTCAGACATCACTGCCAAGCACAGACTCAGAGGTCTGCACACCAAAAAACATTCAGAGGGAACACTGGGTCCTGATGGGTGCAAGACAAAAAGCTTTGACAAAATGCATATTTTCTTTACTGCAGCAGTCAGTAATATCTTTTATATTCACCCGAAAGAACTTCTTGGTTTAACATCTCATCCAGAAGGTGGTCTCTGGAATAGGATACAAAGCACACAACTTTCTAAATAAAACCAGAAGAACTGCCGACACTGGATGCTTATTCAGTGTTCTGAAAAAGGGTCACCTGATCCAATATGTTATCTGATTTCCCTCCACAGACGCTGCCAGACCCGCTAAGCTTTTCCAGCAATTTCTGTTTTTGTTTCTGACACAACATTTTAATTTGGGAGTAGAAGTGCTATTAGCTATGGACTGACTATGGCTAACTGTAGATTACCACACAACTTCGAACAACAGTGTAACCACTATTTGAGTAGAGATAGTAAGACTGTTCATTAATACCATGAACCAAAATAAAATGTTTCCAAGGTTCATCAATTATGCTTTTATATTAACTGAAAAAAAGACATGCAGTATGGTCTCAAAAAATACAAATTAAGTATTAGAAGAACTTAGCTAATGCTTTGTGTTCGTGATTCCAGAGCATCCTGGAAGCATACAGAACAGAAGGACATCTTTTTGTTTGTTTGATTTATTGTTGTCACGTACCGAGATACAGTTAAAAGTGTTGTTGTACATGCTATACAGGCAGATCGTACCATACAAAGTGCATCAGGGTAAAAGAATATTGATCCTGTGTTTGACAGCCCTTGGTGGAGTAATCCAAAATTTTGATCTCTTCCCCTGTTTAGATAATAAGGTACAGAAGCAGAATTAAGCCAGTAAGCCCATCAAGTCTGTGCCATCATTGGATAATGGCTGATATGTTCTCAACCCCATACTCCTGCCTTCTCCCTGTAACCCTTGATCCCCTTACTAATGAAGAACCTGTCTGTCCTAAATGTACTCAATGACTTGGCCTCCACAGTCATCTGCAGTAATGGGTTACACAGATTAACCACTGCTCTGATTGAAGAGTCTTCCTCATCTCAGTTCTAAAATGGGTCATTTCTTCATTCTGAGGCTGTGCCTTTGGGTCCTAATTTATTGAAATAGTGGAAACATCTTCTCCACATCCACTCTATTCAGGCTTCTCAGTATTCTGTAAGTTTCAGTCAGAACTCCCCATCATCCTTCTCAACTCCATCCAGCACAGACGCAGAGTCCTCAACTGCTCCTTATATGACAAGCCCTTCATCCCCGGGATCATTCTTGCAAACCTCCTCTGGACCGTATCCAACACTAGCACATCCATCCTTAAATGCGAGGCCCAAAGATCCTCACAACATTCCAAGTGTGGTCTGCGAGAGCCTTGAATAGTGTCAAAAAATACAGCTACGCTCATGTGTTCTAACCTTCTTGAAATGAATATTAACATTGCATTTCCCTTCCTAATCAATAACTGAACCTGCATGTTAACTTTAAGAGAATTCTTAACCAGAACTTCCAAGGCCCTTTGTGCTTCAGATTTCGGAAACCTTTCCACATTTAGAAAATAGTCTACATCTCTAATCTTTCTGCCAAAATGCATAACCTCACACTTTTTCACACTGTATTCTATCTTCCTCTTCTTTGTCCACTCTTCTAGCATGTCCAAGTACTTTTGCACCCTCCCTGTTTCCTCAACACTACCTGTCCCTCCAGTTATCTTATCTGCAAACTTAGCAACAATGCCCTCAGTTCCTTTGTCCAGATCATTAATACGTAACATCAATAGTTGTGGTCCAACACTGACCCCCTGTGGAACTCCACTAGTCATCAGCAGCCATTCTGAAAAAGATCCCTTTATCCCCACCTTCTGTCAGTCAGGCAACCCTCTATCCATGCCAGTCTCTTGTACCTAACACCATGTACTCTCATCTTGCAGCCTTTTTTGTAGCACCTTGTCAAAGGCCTTATAGAAATCCAAATAGATCATGTCCATTAGCTCCTTTGTCGGCCATGTTTGCCTCATCCTCTCCTTAGTATTTTCTTCTTCCTCGGGATGAATTTCTGCCGTACCTCCTGAAGTACCCCCAGAAACTTCTGCGTTGCTGTTCGACTGTCTTCCCTGCTAGGCTCTCCTACTAATCAACTCTGGCCAGCTCCTCCCTCAGGTCTCTATAGTTACCTTTATTCAATTGTAATACAATTACATCAGATTCAAGCTTCTCCCTCTCAAACTGACATGGGTGAATTCTATGAGAGAAAGTGAGGGCTGCAGATGCTGGAGATCAGAGCTGAAAATGTGTTGCCGGAAAAGCACAGCAGGTCAGGCAGTGTTGGCCTGAAGAAGGGCTTATGCCCGAAACGTCGATTCTCCTGTTCCTTGGATGCTGCCTGATCTGCTGCGCTTTTCCAGCAACACATTTTCAGCATGGGTGAATTCTATCATATTATGGTCACTGCCTCCTAGAGATTCCATCATCTTACGTTCCCCAATTAGGTCCACCTCACTACACATCACCTGTTCCCTAGTGGGCTCTACCACAAGCTGCTCCAAAAGAAAATCTCAGACACACCACAAATTCCTTTTCTTGGGATCTGCAGCCAACCTGATTTTCCCAGTCCACCTGCAGATTCAAGTACCCCATAATTGTAACTGTGCCTTTCTTATATACCCTGTTCTGTCTCCTGATTTATTTACTGCCCTAAATCCTTGGATATTTAGTTCCCAGCCCTGATCCTCTTGCAGCCACATCTCTATAACACCCACAAGATTGAACATGCCAATTTCACTTTGTGCTACAAGCTTATTTATCTTGTTTCATACTCATATACCACATGTATTTAAGATCAATACCCTCAGTGCTACAGTGACTGCCTCCTCCTCAGTTGTCCCTATTGCTGTTCCTGAAGTTAGATTCCTGACTCTTTCCATACTCTGTCCAATTACTTGTTCTGGAAACCTTAAGAACTTCTGCTGAGCCCTCCCCCTTTAAGTTTTTCCATAATTCCCAACTCTTCCCCTCACATTTAGTTTAAAATCCTATCCACACTTCACTCCAAACACATATCTCTATTTCAGTGGAAAACAAAATAGTCTCTAACTCAAGAAAACTGCGAGGCATGATGTGTATTTACTGGCTCAGATTACCTGGCCCACCCAGGGATCAGGATCAGGCTGTACCATTCCCTTTGTAATCAAAGCCAGGTTGTACCATTTATCCTTTGATATGCAATGTGATTGTGGGTGCTGCTTGTTGCTCAATACATTTGAATTATTTATTTTTTATGCATTGATAGGATAAAGCAGCACTGGCTAGGCCAGTATTTATTGCTCACCCCTAACTGTTCACAGGGTAACTGACAGTCAGCCACATTGCTGTGGATCTGGAGTCACATGTAGGCTAGACAAAGGAAGGATTGTAGTCAGGCAGGAGGCTGGAAGAACACAGCAAACCAGGCAGCATCAGGCTGACAAAGGAAGGATGGCAGATTTCCTTCCCTAAAGGATATTAGTGAACCAGATGGGTTTCTATAACAAATGACAGTGGTTGCCATGAGGCTAGTTTTCTCCCCTTTCAAATTTTTATTGAATTTGAATTTTACTATCTGCCATGGTGGGATTCAAACTTAGAACATTATCCTCGTGTTCTACTACTAATCCATTGACATGACCACTACACTACCACCTCCCCATGTAACCATGCTGAGGTTTCCGAAACCTTTGTTACTGGGAAAGAGACTCCACCAGGTTTCTATTTCTGAACTTGCCCTTGCTAAGGACTGAATGCTGAGAATGACTACTTTCCTTCTTGTTGACACATAACTAAATAAATGTAAGGCACTATCCAGCTCTTACTGACAAACTATTTCTGTGAACCCATAAACTGTTTTGCAATATATCCTCTGTCACTATGTTGTTGAACTATTGACACATTTAAACTGTATTGTCTGATCTCATTTGAAACAAAACGTTCTGTTAGCAATTTTTCAAAAGAAGTTCAATATTTTCTCCGTGCACAAACTAAAATAGGCTAATACAGAGTGCTTATTTTATTGAAGACCTTTCATTTCATAACATTGGAGCAATGTTACAAACCCCTCTGATCTTTAGTGCCTTTCTCCATTTTTCCAATATTACTGAATATTATTTCCTGATCCACTTAACACTGAGGAAATTGAAAAATTTATTTTATTTATCATATTCCAGTGTCACACTGCACACCCAAGCATAAATTGGCCATACTATCTATTACACAATGTGTGTAAAGAGGAAACACATACTATACTTACATAAAAAATAAATAATGAGGTGGCGCTGGTGTTGGACTGGGGTAGACAGAGTATAGGGGTTTAGATCAGAGTGGTGTTGGAAAAGCACAGCAGGTCAGGCAACATCCAAGGAGCAGGAAAATCAACATTTCGGGCAAAAGCCCTTCATCAGGAATACAGGCAGGAAGCCTCCATGGTGGAAAGATAAATGGGGGTGGG
>NC_057748.1:463432-466141 GCF_004010195.1 Chiloscyllium plagiosum
AGTGGATAGGTGGAAAAGGAGCTAGGCAGGTCGGACAAGTCCGGACAAGTCAAGGAGACAGTGTTGAGCTGGAGGTTAGAAACTAGGATGAGGTGGGGGAAGGGGAAATGAGGAAGCTGTTGAAGTCCACATTGATACCCTGTGGTTGAAGTGTTCAAAGGCGGAAGATGAGGCGTTCTTCCTCCAGGCATCAGGTGGTGAGGGAGTGGCGGTGGAGGCGGCCCAGGACCTGCATGTCCTCAGCAGAGTAGGAGGGGGAGTTGAAATGTTGGGCCATGGGGCGGTTGGGTTGATTGGTGTGGGTGTCCCAGAGATGTTCCCTGAAGCTCTCTGCAAGGAGGCATCCAGTCTCCCCAATGTAGAGGAAACCGCATTGGGAGCAACGGATACAATAAATGACATTGGTAGATGTGTAGGTGAAACTTTGATGGATGTGGAAGGCTCCTTTGGGGCCTTGGATGGAGGTGAGGGAGGAGGTGTGGCACAGGTTTTGCAATTCCTGCGGTGGCAGGGGAGGGTGCCAAGACAGGAGGGTGGTTTGTTGGGGGGGCGTAGACAGAGTATAACCTGGTGTTGTGCGATTTTTAACTTTATAAAATTAAAATGAAAGGATTCAATCCATGTGGCACTGACAAACCAGCCCAAGTTTCATTTTTACTGAGATCCCCAAATCTTTAGCTACCAATACTCTGCACGAATTTGAATATTCCAACGATAAACCATACAGAGCTGCACTGATCAAAAGTCCCAGACTGCATCCAGTTCAGTGCTCTAAACTGAGGAGGGAAATTGGCTGAAGTATCTGCGCATCAATATTCAGTGACTAGAAAATTCTTGTGATTTAGCATCGGTGTCTCAGACGCAGAAAGTACTGGTTCAAATCCCACCCAGCATTTGTGACTAAGGAGAGTGCATTCATGTTGCCAAAAAAGTTGAATATTAATTTGCTATTGCTTCCAACAGATACAAATGGCAGATGTAACAGCGGGTGAGATTCCCAGTCAGACATTTCAAAGAAAGACCACTGAACTCTCTATCATCTTTATCCAAACCTTCTACAATGTGTATGTGAGGTGTGTTTTGACACAGCAAGCCTGACTCCCTGAGTAAGCTATAGCCCACCACATCACCATCCAGAAACTCCAGTTTCAAACCTCACGGTAGCACAGATTTGAGCTCATCACTGCATGCAGTCGAACATTCTGCCACAAACTGACTTGTGTTTATAGATGAAGAACCGACAGATCACTTATGGAAATTACTAAGGTGACTGCTGACTGTACAGCCGTAGCTCACAGTGAGTGTTTTGGGAGACTCGATATCCACAACCAGATTCAGACATTCTTCTGTTTTAATCAAAATCTGGAAGTCCCCGGCGCAATTCAACCATTTCCGGCCTTGATGCAATGATTCCCATCCCCTGAGGCGCACACTCACCCTCAGCAAACCCGCTCCGGTTCTTGCTGTTGCTGCCGCCATTGCACTGAGTCCCACAAAAATACTAAACCGGCTCGAGTTTACCTCCAGCTCCGTCACAGCGCTGTTAAACAGGTTCCGCCTCCGCAAACAGGCTGAATAGTGCAGGAGGTACAGGAGCAACTTTGCAAGGCAATGAAAATCAATAATGTAACCGGGGCACACACGGTGAATGAGCCGAATAGTTTTCTTCTGTGCCTTGATGATGTGGTAACTGTAAAATAATTTGCTGTGTAGACATCCAGGAGGTTGAAGAACCCAGCAAGCCAGGCAGCATCGGAGGTGGAAGTCAATGTTTCGGGTGTAACCCTTCTTCAGAACTGAGGGAGGCAGAGAACCTCTTCAATGTGGGTATCCTGAAGAAGGGTTACACCCGAAACGTTGACTTCTCAACCTTCTGATGCTGCCCGGCTTGCTGGGTTCTCCTAGCCTCCTGCTTGTCTACCTTGCATTCCAGCACCTGCAGTTTTTTGGTGTAACCAAATAATCTGTTGTTGCAGGCAGTATGAAAAGGTAGACAACCAGGAGGCTGGAAGAACACAGGAAGCTAGGCAACATCAGAGGTGAAGTCAACATTTCGGATGTAACCCTTCTTTCGGTTTGGGGGTGAGGGTGAGGGGCAGTGGTGAGGTAGGGAATAGATGAACACAGGTGAAGGATGAATCTATTAATTCTGTGTCCTATGATCATGCCCCACCTGACGAAGGACAACGCTCCAAAAGCTTGTACTTCCAAATAAACCTGTTGGAATATAACCTGGTGTTGTGTGATTTTTAACTTTGTCCATCCCAGACCAACACCAGCACTCCTCGTCATAACATGACACAACAGACTGATCAAGTATATTTCTATTTACTGTACTGGGTTTCAGAAGAGATGCAATTTCATTGAAACATACCAAATTCTTGACAAGTAGATCTTAGAGCTGAAAATGTGTTGCTGGAAAAGTGCAGCAGGTCAGGCAGCATCCAAGGAACAGGAGAATCGACGTTTCGGGCATAAGCCCTTCTTCAGGAATGAGGAAAGTGTGTCCAGCAGGCTAAGATAAAAGGTATGGTGGAGGGACTTGGGGGAGGGGCATTGGAAATGTGATAAGTGGAAAAAGGTCAAGGTGAGGGTGATAGGTCAGACTGGGGTGGGGGCAGAGAGGTCAGGAAGAAGATTGCCGGTTAGGAAGGCGGTGCTGAGTTCGAGGGATTTGACTGAGACAAGGTGGGGGGAGGGGAAATGAGG
>NC_057748.1:468332-484964 GCF_004010195.1 Chiloscyllium plagiosum
GGGGGAGGGGAAATGAGGAAACTGGAGAAATTAGGAAATGAGGAAAGGAGGGGAAATGAGGAAACTGCCTTCCTAACCTGCAATCATCTTCCTGACCTCTCCCCCCCCACCCCACTCCGGCCTATCACCCTCACCTTGACCTCCCTCCACCTATCGCATTTCCAATGCCCCTCCCCCAAGTCCCTCCTCCCTACCTTTTATCTTAGCCTGCTGGACACACTTTCCTCATTCCTGAAGAAGGGCTTATGCCCGAAACATCGATTCTCCTGTTCCTTGGATGCTGCCTGACCTGCTGCACTTTTCCAGCAACACATTTTCAGCTCTGATCTCCAGCATCTGCAGCCCTCACTTTCTCCTCCAAGTAGATCTTAGAGACAGTTTCTCTGGCTGGAAAGTGTAGAAAGATGAATTAATCTTACACTTAGAATAAAGCACCAACTGTTTAGGTTTAGGGTTATCGATCTTCTGAACTTTCTACCCTATAGAGCTGTGAATGCTTAGATGTTAAGTATAATCAAGAATAAAATCAACAGATATTTGGTCATTAAAGGAATCAAGGAATATAGAATTCGAGCAGGAAAGTGAAGTTAAGGCCACAATTAGGTCAGTCATGATCTTTCTGAATGTCAAAGTAACTTTCAGGTTCCAAATAACCTAGTGGTCGTATTATATTCTTAAATCAACCAGGGAGAGCACAACCAAACAGAGCTTTTGCAGAAAAAAGTACCTAGGTAGCAGAATACTATCCCCAATTAATTATTTTTACTCTGGATTTTTTCCCCCATAGCCAACCTAAACTTATGATACTGTAATCATTGTCTTGTTGGATTGCTGTATTGCCAGAGAGTCAGTACTAAGGGAATGCTATTCTGTCAAAGGGTCAGTATTGATGGAGAGCTGTGATTGCAATATTTGATGTACCTTCCTGTGCTATTGCAGATTGCAATTACCCCTCCCTCCTCACTATCTAAGGCCCCAGATCAGTGAATCAGTGATTTACTTACACTTAGAATCATAGAGATGTACAGCATCCTTCAGTCCAACTCTTCCATGCTGGCCAGATATCCTAGATAAATCTAGTCCCATTTGCCAACATTTGGCCCATATTCCTGTAACCCTTCCTATTCAGATACCCATCCAGATACTTTTAAATGTTGTAATTGTACCAGCCTCCACCAGTTCCTCTGGCAGTTCATTCCATGCACACACCATTGTCTACATGAAAACATTGCTCTTGGATCCTTTTTAAATCTTTCCCCTCTCACCTTAAACCTATGCGCTCAAGTTTTGGTCTCCCCCACCCCAGTGAAAAGAATTTGTCTTTTTATCCTACCCATGCCCCTCATGATTTTATACATCTCTATAAGGTCATCCCTCAGCCTTCGATGCTCCAGTGAAAATAGCCCCACTCTATTAACCTCTCCCTATAGCTCAAACCCTCCAACCCAGGCAACATCCTTGCAACTCTTTTCTGAACCCTTTCAAGTTTCATAACATCCCTTCCTATAGCAGGGAGACCAGAATTGCACCCAGTACTCCAAAAGTGGCCTAACCAATGTCCTGTATTGCTGTCTAGTTTACTGTATTCACCACTTGCAATGCAGTCTCTACATTGGAGTAACCACTCTGTGGAACACCTACACTCCATCCATAAAATGATCCTGAGTTTCCAGTTGCTTGCCATTTCAACATACCATCATGTTTCCATACCAACATGTCTGACTCAGGCCTGCTGCAGTTCTCCAGCGAGGCTTATTGCAAGCTTCCTCTTTTGCTTGGTGACAAGTTTAACAATTTTAGAGCATGAACCCAATCTTCCATGTATTTAACCTATCCCCACATTTCATGTGCTGTCATGCTTCTCAACTACTTGGCATAGTGGCTCAGTGGTGAGCACTTGTGGCCTTACAGCCCCAGGGATCCAGGTTTGATTCCAGCTGTCTGTGTGGGTTTCCTCCCCCAGTCCAAAATGTGTAGGTTAGGTGAGTTGGCCATGCTAGTGTTCAGGGATGTGTAAGTTAGGTGCATTATTAGGGGTAAATGTAGAATTGTAGGGAAATGGGTCTGGGGGATTACTCTTTGAAGGGTCAGTATGGAGTTGTTGGGCCAAGCGTCCTGTTCCCACACTGTAGGGATTCTATGAGTACTCACAGCCCCTACTTATCATCTATGTAGTTTCTCTTTCTGACTTACTACCAACAAGCCATTTGATATTTTCTCCCTCTTTTTGGGCTCCAAAACCACAAACCCTAACCTATCAGCTCACTCCTTTCAACAATCCCTTCTACCCGTTCTCTAAATAAATACATTTCCTTGCTATCAGTTCTGAAAAAGGGTCACTGGTCTGGAACGTTAGCCCTACTTAGTCTCCACAGATACTGCCAGACCTATTGAGGTCTTCCAATCTGGCTGCGTTTCTCTTTACTTGGTGTACAAAAGTCGGCCACATAGAACCGTACAGATGCAAAAACAGGACAACAAACTGAGTTTGTAACGGGGATGGAGATACAAGGAGGCTACCGAATGGCTTTGCAGTGCTGGTGGGGGAGGGTAGCGGTGAAGTAGGGAGGCAGCCGTGATTGGCTTTGTAATGGGGGGGTGGAGATGCAGAGAAGCAGCCGATTGGCTTTGCAGTGGGGGTGGGGAGGGTGGAGATGCAGGGAAGCAGCCGATTGGCTTTGCAGTGGGGGGTGGAGATGTAATGGGAGGTAACTGACTGTGCAATGCGCAATATGTTCAATAACTCTAACCCACATGTGAAACCTGATGGGACTGCATACTGTTTGACTGGAAACTAACAATATGCAAATTCTGCTTTCAATTATTTATTTTAATCTTTCAACGAATACTAGAAATGTCATTAATATCATTATACAAATGAACAACTTTTAATATATTAATATTTTACCCCATTCTTGATTTCATCCAAAGTGTTTCAAAATTCTCAAGGTTATTGTCATACTCAGAAATCTTTCCCCTCTGGTAGGATTATTGCTGCCTCAGGGGCTCTGGATATATTTAGTTTATCAGCATATTCCTATTGATAGTTTGTCAACTCCGCGAATTGTTTCTGGTACGGAAGATGTTTCTTTCCAATCATTTGTGTTTATTTCCAGTCCTGGCAAAGTTACATGTCCAAAACGATTTCCTCCGTTGCAGATTGCGAGTATTTTAATATTAATTATTATAAAATGATTTCAGAGATAACCTTATTTGTTTTCATGTTGTCAGATGCGTGACACTCTGTGGACTCTCAAGCTCCAGAAATTTGAAATGGGTTGCGAGGGCAAGGAAGGTGGAGTGCAGCTCATGTCACGTCGCTGCTAATCCGGAAATACTCCCAGCATTTTCTGAAAAAAGCATTTTGCAAGATATAAAATAGGAAAACTCTTATTTCGTCAGTCTAAACTTTTTTTTGTTCATTCATAGGATGTGGGCGTTGCTGGCTTGGCCAGCATTCATTGCCCACACCTGACTGCCCAGAGGGCAATTGAGAGTTTACTACATTGCTGTGGGCCTATAGTCACGTCGGCCAGACCAGGTGAGAATGGCAGATTTCTTTCCCGAGAGGATATCTTTCCCTAACAGATATCTTTGCAGCATCTTTGAACACTGGCAAGGTCCTGGAGGACTGAAAAAATGCTAATGTTCCCTTGTTTAAGAAGGGTAGCAGGGATACTCCAGGTAATTATAGACTGGTGAGCCTGACGTCAGTGGTAGGGGAGCTGCTGGAGAAGACACTGCGGGATAGGATCTATTCCCATTTGGAAAAAAATGGGCTTATCAGTGATAGGCATCATAGTTTTGTGCAGGGAAGGTCCTATCTTATCAACTTATTAAAATTCTTTGAGGAAGTGACAAAGTTGATTGATGAGGGAAGGGATGAAGATGTCATGTACATGGATTCAGTAAGGCATTTGATAAGGTTCCCTATAGTAGGCTGGTTGAGAAATTTAAGCCATATCGGATCCAGGTGTACTAGCCAGGTGTACTAGATGGATAAAGAACTGGCTGGGCAACAGGAGACAGAGAGTTAGTAGTGGAAGCGAGTTTCTCCAAATGGAGACCTGTGACCATTGGTGTTCCACAGGGATCCGTGCTGTGATCACTGTTGTTTGTGATATACATAAATGATCTGGAGGAAGGTCTATGTGGTCCGATTAGCAAGTTTGCAGATGACACCAAGATTAATGGAAAAGCAGATAGTGAAGGGGACTGTCAGAGAATACAGCAGAATATAGATAGATTGGAGAGTTGGGTGGATTTTGAGGATTGTTGTGGAGATGGTGTTTTGTTGCATATGTTCATTGATTGCACTCTGTGGATCAGGAAGTCAAAATTCCAATGTAGAGACCCAGGTCTCAGAGTTGGGAGATTAGTTTGGTTGGGATTATACTGTTGAAGACAGAGCTATTGTCAATGTGTAGAAGCCTGATGTAGTTATCCTTATTATCCAGGTGTTCCAGGGATGCATTTAGGGCTAGGGAAATGGTGTCTGCTGTGGACCTTTGTGCTGGTAGGCAAATTAAAAGGGATCAAGCAGGCTGGAAGGCTAGTTTTATTGCATCAGGCCATGAATGGGCAATAAAACCCCTGCTGATTATCATGTATCAACAGCCTCTACACTTAAGATAACTAATCAGTACTTCTCCATGTTTGTGATTTTGCTATGCCTTTAAGAGAGATTTGTCCTGTGTTGTTACTCTTGTTAGAGGGGTATTGCCACAGTGATGATGGAATGTCTGCTTCAGAAGCAGTGGGTAAATAGCTTTGAGCTCCCTGAGTTTTTTTTTAAGTTAGACAAAAGAAGCATGAGTTGGTGGAGTTAGGCTCACACAGACCCGGGTTTTAGTTTTACTTTCAGTTGTGGTTTGGAGCTGGCTGTTGAAGCTGATAGATACAGCTCTCTCTCTGCTGCAACAAAAACCTTAAGTTCTCTCTCTGCTGCTAGATTGTTGCTTTCAATGTTCATTTCGCCTGTACTGGAAAAGAGATAGTATGAGAGGAAATTCTGTTTTGCTGAATTTGCCTTTGCCAAGGGTGTGCTTATGGGATGCTGATATATTGGAACAGTTGATAATTATTATTTACATAATACATTATTTATTAAGTATTTCAATAGAGTTAGTTATGCTGATTTTTCTTTTTTTGTTTGTATTTTAACTATGTTGTAAAAATAAAGCATGCTTTGCTTAAAGCCTAGTGGTAGATCAATTGAATCACATAAGGAACATAGCACGTTACATTTGCCTTTAAATAACATTTTAAAAAGGTCTAGGCTATCTCCTTGTTATATTTTCAAGGAGTTTGGTCTGGTCCATAACAATGTTGAACAACACTTGGAGGAAGCATTGAGGGTAGCAACGGCAAGGAATGTAGTCTGGGTGGGTAACTTCAACATTCAAAATCAGAAGTGTGTGAATAATATTGTTGGTAACCAAGATGGTCAAATCCTGAAAAACCTGCCAGACTAGGACTGTAGTGGGGCTGAAGGAACCAACAATGGTTCAAAACCTATTCAACCTCATCCTCATAAATGTACCTGTTACAATTACATCTGTTACTGACAGCAGTTGCAGGAATCAACACTGAGCAGTCATCTTGGAGACAAAGTCCTTTCTTCAAAATAAGGGCTCTCACTGTGGCTTTGTAATATAGCACCAACATTCTAAACAAGTTAAATTCAGAACAGAGCTAGCAAAAGTTGTCATCCATAGATCATTATTCTCATTAGCAATCCCTTGAATACAAGGATGAATCTCTTCCGCTCTCAGGGCGAGTCCGTAGGTGGCTGTGGAGACCATTGTGCCTTCCGCAGGCTCTGTTACACTTCGGGCAAAAGATGGTTGTGGAAGGGGTGGGTTGAGATTGGCGTAGTAGCACACGCCTTACACTGTTATCGCCTGGCTCCTCCTTTTTCCCAATGGGATGTCTTGAGGTGCTCAACACTTTCCCGGATACTCCTTCTCTACTTTGCAATGACTAGTGATTACCAGGTGCCTGTGGGAATGCTGCACTTTGCCAGTGAGGCCTCGAGGGTATCACTGAAACACTTCCTCTGTCTAACTGGGGCTCGCCTGCCGTTTTGGAGCTGGGAATAGAGCACCTGCATGAGGAGTCTCCTGTTGGTCATGCCCAGTCCATCACAGCCCAAGGGTGGTCAGGGGCTCGATGTTGGGGATGTTGGCCTATTCGACAATGCTATTGTTGGTGCATTTTTCTTCCCAGCAGATCGCAGAATCCTGCACAGGCAGCTTTCAGGTGGTACTGCTCTAGTGCCTTGAGGTGTCTGCTATAGATAGTCCACGTCTCGCAGCCATATAGGAGGACAGAAACCACCACAGTTCTGTAAACTATAAATTTGGTGTCATCGTCGGTCCATCTGTGGTAACTACAGGGGAATCTCCCTGCTGTCAACAACTGGAAAAGTCATTGCCAAGGTCCTCCCGAACCATCTTGTTCCTGTTGCTGAGGAATTCCTGCTGGAATTGCAGTGTGGATTTTGGCCATGGAGGGGCACAACTTGCATGATTTACACCGCACGACAGAAGCAGGAGAAATGCAGAGAAAAGAACCTACTCCTGTACATGGTCTTCCTACAAAGGCCTTTGACACCATCGATCAGGAAGCATTATGGAGCATTCTTTTCTGCTTTGGTTGCACCATGAGATTTGTCAGTATCCTTCACCTGCTCCACGATAACATGGAAGTTGTGGTAATAACAAATGGCTCCACCACCAACCCATTCCCCATTCAGACTGGTATCAAGCAGAGCTGCATCACAGCCCCAACACTGTTCTCAATCCATCATGCTGCAATGCTTCACATCATTACCAACATGCTCCCCACTGGAGTGGAGCTAACTTACAGAACCACAGGAAATAATTCAACTTCTGCCGCCTTCAAGCCAAAGTCACCACAACAATGTCATTGACGTGCAGATGATGCTTGCGTATGTGCAGTCTCATAGGATTCCAGACTGTTGTCAACATCTTTATGGAGACATAGAAGAGCATGACTCTCATCCTAAACATCTATAAGATAAAGGTCCTCCATCAACCTGGTTTGGTTGGAGAGAACCCTTGATAATTAAGGTCCATGGGGAGGCTTTACAGAACTCTGACCAATGTCTAGGAGTATCCTGTCAGACAAAGCAGCTTTGATGAAGAGATCCAGCAATGTTTCCAGCATGCTAGCGCAGTTTTACCACCTGAGGAAACTGATGGCATCCATCTAAGCCACCAGCAGTGGCAGAATTGGATTCAACGACAATCTGTAACCTTACCAGTTAGTATGTTACCCTCACGATCAGTATCATTAACTGAGGAAATCAATTCTGGTTCAATAAGGCATGTATGAGAACAAGAATAAACCAAAAGCATTACCAAGTGAACTAAAAATGAGACACTAACCTTTTGAAGCTAAACTTCAGGAGTACATACACACTAAACCATGGAAGCATCATTAAGTAATCACTTTAGCAGATGTTAACCAAGGGGGCAAAGAGTGAGGAACTTAGTGATTGATATCAGTAGATTAAAAATATTGGAGATAGTTTTTATTTATTTATTCATTCACAGGATGAGAGCATTGCTGGCAAGGCAGCATTTATTGCCCATTCCAAATTGCCCAGAGGGCAGTTAAGAGTCAGTTATATTGCTGTGGGTCTAGAATCAAAAGTAAGCCAGACCAGGTATGGTTGGCAGTTTCCTTTCCTAAAGACATCAGTGAACCAGATGGGTTTTTCCTGACAATTGACAATGGATTCATGGTCATCATTAGACTCTTAATTTTAGATTTTCTTTGTTCTTAAGGGACTAAAAGCTGACAAACCCTCAGGACCTGACCTGACACCCCAGGATTCTCAAAGAGTTTGTTGCAGAAATACTGGATGCATTGGTTACGATTTTTCAAATGTCCTTAAATCCTACAGTCCCAGCAAATTGGAAGTTTGAAAATGTAACAACATTATTTAAGGAAGGGAGAGGAGAGAGAGAGAAAACAATTAAACAACTAAAAACAAATTTGCCACATGTTAGTCATTGAGACATGGCTGGGACCTATTATTAAGGAAGTCTTAACAATGCACTTAGAAAGTTACAGTATGACCATACAAAGTTAAAAGGGAATAAAAATCATACTTTACAAATCAGAGAGAATATTTGGAGGACATAACTGATAGGATGGATAATGGGGAGCTAGTGGATTTAGTATACTTGAAATTCCAAAAGTTGTACTAATGTGCCACCAATATCAGATCATGGAGTTGGGAGTTTCTAAATTAGCATGCATTGAGATCGTTTAACAGACAGGAAGCAGAAAATAGAGACAAATGAGAAATTTAAAGTTAGCTGGCTGTAATTAGTGAAGTGCCATAAGGATAAGTGCTCGAGCCTTAGCTAGTTGCAATCTATTAGATGATAAATAATTAGATGAAGAGGCCAAATGTACTGTACCCAAATGAATGTGCAACAAGGTGATAAATGAAGTACAATCTCAGGAATTATTAAATTACTTGCTTTGGTTACAAGAATTGAAAAATTTTTTTTAAAATGTGAGAGACTTCTAAGCTTTGACATTAGACGTAGTAGATTGATGGACTGATGGATGGATAATCCTGGAAATCCCTCCCAATAGCTCGGTCAGTCACCCTGCACAATATTGATTCCAACCACTATCTTGTCAAGGCCTTTAGGGATGATCAATAAATTATGGTCTTCACAGTGAGACACATAGAGTCATAGAGATGTACAGCACGGAAACAGACCCCCTCGGTCCAACTCGTCCATGCCAACCAGATATCCTAACCCAAACTAGTCCCACCTGCCAGCACCTGGCCCATATTCCTCCAAACCCTTCCTATTCATTTACCCATCCAGATGTCTTTTAAATGTTGCAATTGTACTAGCCTCCACCACTTCCTCTGACAACTCATTCCATACACGTACCATCCTCTGAGTGAAAACATTGCCTCTTAGGTCTCTTTTATATCTTTCCCCTCTCACCCTAAACCTCTGCCCTCTACATCTGGACACCCCCACTCCAGGGAAAAGACTTTGTCTATTTACCCTATCCATGCCCATCATGATTTTATAAACGTCTATAAGCCTCCAATGCTCAAGGGTAAACAGCCCTAGCCTATTCAACCTTTCCCTATAGCTCAAATCCTCCAACCCTGGCAACATCCTTATAAATCTTTTCTGAATCCTTTCAAGTTTCACAACATCTTTTCGATAGGAAGGAGACCAGAACTGCACACAATATTCCAAAAGTGGCCTAATCAATGTCCTGTACGGCCGCAATATGACCTCCCAACTCTTGTACTCAATACTCTGACCAATAAAGGAAAGCATACCAAATGCCTTCTTCACTATCCTATCTACCTGTGACTCCACTTTCAAGGAGCTATGAACCTGCACTCCAAGGTCTGTTTGTTCAGCAACACTCCCTAGGACCTTACCATTAAGTGCATAAGTCCTGCTAAGATTTGCTTTCCCAAAGTGCAGCACCTCACATTTATCTAGATTAATTCCATCTGCCACTTCTCAGTCCATTGGCCCATCTGATCAAGATCCTGTTGTAATCAAAGATGACCTTCTTTGCTGTCCATTCCACCTCCAATTTTAGTGTCATCAGCAAACTTACTAACTATACCTTTTATGCTCACATCTAAATCATTTATATAAATGATGAAAAGTAATGGACCCAGCATGGATCCTTGTGGCACTCCACTGGTCACAGGCCTCCAGTCTGAAAAACAATCCTCCATCACTACCCTGTCTTCTACCTTTGAATACTTTTGTTCCTCCTTAAACAGGGTGTCTAGTAATAAACTGATGTAGTTACAAATGGCACAGCAACAGAAAATCCTTTTGAGAGTCTGGGAGCAGTTTGATAGATTGATTTGTTTCTTATAAATTTTAATCTGGTTACAAATGTTGGGTAATGCATATAGGAGGTGGTCACAACAAACATCAAGGATTGAGATTTCCCCTTAAGCCGTGTCAAATAATAAATGGAAAAACAAATCAAATATTTAGTTTCACAGAGAAGTGAAGAGTCAGGAGGCATTACAAACTGATGTGCTGGGGTCACTTGAACATTATGACATGTAAGTTGTCATCCTGTCCAACATGATGGGCTTCATAAAATTTGGCCTGGTAGCAGATATACCAGGAAGTCCTCAAATTGCTTAACCTAAGTAATAGGTGGTCACAAATATAAAAATAACCCTTGCAAATGAGAGGGGACTTCTCAATAACTCTTGATTCAGATTTTCCCACTTTGTAAAACCATGCTGGATTTGGCTGGTGGCTTTTCAGCCGGATGCCCTTCCTGCAGTTAACTTTCCCCATTTATCAAACTGGAAACTGGTATCAATACATGGGGGGCCTGCCTGCAACAGGGCAAGATTCCTTTATAACTTAAACCCAGGGCCATGCAACTCCAGCTCTGTCGGAGATTTCTCAGTGTCTAAAACAGCAAATGCTGAACTCACTGTCATCCAGCTTCTGCAGACAGACTGATGAAGTTAACAATTTTAATTCTAACTTTTTGGCAGATTGAAAAAAGTAAACAGTAAAAATGGGTAAGTCTCCCCCATCCCTAAACCCCCCTGGAGCCATTTCAGCATTCCTGTTTTATGATATTGTATGTTCTAAATATCATTCCTGAAGAAGGGCCTGTGCTCGAAACGTCGAATCTCCTGTTCCCTGGATGCTGCCTGACCTGCTGTGCTGTTCCAGCAATAAAGTTTGAACTATGTTCTAAATAAAGACATGTTTCCAAGGCAAATTACCTTTACTGATGAACATTACATCATTTTGCCTCACTATTGGACCCATTAAATTTAACACAGATGGTACTTTGTGATGTAACAGGAGAGAAAATTCTAAACAAATCTTTGGTTCCAGACTGTATCCACCCAACAGTTTAAAAGCTTAGGTCACAGAGCAAGGAGTACCTGTGAAATTCTAAGTAAGTTCATAACTTTCTCCCTGTATGCTTATAAGGATTGTGATAATCGTGTGATATATTAGCCTTTATAATGTGAGGATATTTTTAGAAACATTTAAATATCAGAAAGTAGAAAATGAAGTCCAATAAACACTTCTCCACAGTATCAGCTGCCCACCATTTGCCAGTCTGATTGTCCTGAAGGATAATCCATGGCATCAATTTGTGGCAGGAGGAATTGAAGCCATTAAAGGCGTCAAAGATTTTTGTTTTGGAGGCCAGGTCAACACATAATTTTTCCAACAATTGGCGGAGAATTTTGTGAAGCATCTCGTTCCTCCATCCGAGGAGAGAGCTGTTTGATTTTAGATAGGTAAAATGCCAACATGGTAGGTTCACAAACTGGATCACTGAGACGAAACCTCAAATGAAGGTTAATCTCAAAATCTCCGCTCGAGTACAAGGAGTTCACTGCTTTACTGCTGGAGTAACAAAAATGTCTAATTCCAGAAGATAAAGCGGAGTCTTTGTTGAGGGGGTAATTTGGAAAATTCTTGTCTTTGTCCAAATATCTCACCTGCAGCATCGGCCCAGCCCCCGATGCAGGCGGGAAAACAGGAGCATTTCAAACTCCAACGATCACCAGGGGTTGGGGGAGGGGGAGGGGGAGGGAAGACTGTAGTGGGCGGGGTTTGTGTTGCAGTCGCTCACCCAGTGAGGGCGGGGCTCGCGGCGAGGGCGAGGCTTTCCGTGCGGGGGCGAAGCTCGCGGCGAGGGCGGGGCTTCTCGTGCGGGGGCGGGGCTGGGTCCGGGCCCGAGCCCGGTTCAAACTCTAACGGTTCTGAATCCTGGCGCGCGGCTGCTTTCCTCTGGTAAACGGTTAGTGAGTCTTTGCAGACCGAGCGCAGCTATGATCCCCAGTGAAAGGTAAAGGAGAGAACACAGGTTACAAACACTCAGTATTACAATGATCGAGAAACATAATCAAGCCAGCGAGATACCCCCATTTACATTCCAATTTATGAAAGATACTGAGGTAAAAGTTAAACTGAGGGGATGGGGAAGGGAGGGAAAGGACTGTGCAATTATTCAACGACAGGCTATGATACAGGTGTTTAATGCAAGTTAACAACTTCCTTTTGATTAAAGTTCTCTAAATTATATGAGACTACTTCCTTAACAATCTACTTATTTAACAATGTCTTCTAATATTTTGTTTATGTCAGATCTTTTCCTCTTTATTCTTTCATGGGACTTGGGAAGTGCTGGTAAAGATAAGTTTTTGTCCTTCCCCATTGCCCTTGAGTGGCTTAGTGGGCCGCTTCCAGAGGCTGGTGAAGGGTTGACCTCATCGCTGTGGGTTTGGAGTCAAGTGGAGACCAGACTAGGCAAGGAGAGCAGATTTCTACAGGGTGTTAGCAATTAGATTTGTTTTTAAGATATCTGCTGATATCTTCATGATTACCATAACGGAGACTAGTTTTCATTTTTAGATTTGTTAAATGATCTGACATAAATTCCAAAGACTGCCATAATGGGATTTGAGCCTGTTTGCTTTTATCGTTTCTCTTAGTTACTGTACTTGCAAAAAAATTCCCATCATTCAATTTTATGCAATCTTTAACATTACTAGTTAGCCACAAATAGTTCATCATTCTTATGAGAGTCATTCGCAAAGCAATTTATCTTTACAGTAAAGTCCCTATTATCTGGTACCTAAGTATTCTGAATTGTCATGCAATGGCAATCAGAAACATCTATCCCTACTGCAGGCAGTACTTCTCCCACAGTGCAATAGTCTGAGATTCAGAAAGGGAAATCCGAATTGTAACCACCCGAATACCTTATCAAGGTATAGCAACTAACTAATTAGACAGAGTAGGTGTTATGGATCAGACCAGACCTCTTCAAAATATAATAAGGTAGCCTACACTCTAACTTTTTCTTATTTTAAAGATAAATGAGAAGTGCTGTGTTCCAGATGGAATTCAATTGTTCAAGCTATGCAACTTCAAGCAAAACACAATTTATTGAAATACTATGGTTAAATCTAACAAAAAAAAGAGGGGCTTGGAATAACTTAAATCGTTTGGAAAAGTTAGCAGAATACAACTAGAGGGCATAGGTTTAGGATGAGAGGGAAAAAATTTAAAAGGGACAATTTTTCACGCAGAGGGTGGTGCATGTATGAAATGAGCTGCCAGAGAAAGTGGTGGAGGCTGGGACAATTCCAACATTTAAAAGACATCTGGATATGTATATGAATAGGAAGGATTTAGAGGCATATGTGCCAGGTGCTGACAAATGGGGCTGGATCAATTTAGGATATCTGGTCAGCATGGACGAGTTGGACCGATGGGTCTTTTTCCGTGCTGTACATGTCCATGACTCTGACTCTAATAGATTATTTTACGACCAAACAGTAACCATTCCAATCTAGTAAAATCCCACAAACACACCGTTGGCAAAAGGCAAATTCAGGAAATGGATTTGTCTCACATGCAATTCCAGCAGCCTAGAAGGAAACACATTCAGACAAAACTCAGAGAGAGAGAGAAAGAGTTGTGATGGGGAGAGATTCACTGCTTTTCAGCCCTGTTGAGACCTCAGCAACAACTGCTACTGAAAACAACTAATACTGCTGGCTCTATGAGGGCTCAACCCCACCCATTCAGGCTGTGTCTATTGTTCCAACATTTAAAAAAGCCCAACGCATCATAAGCTGTTTACTGTAGTGGCTTTGGTAGACTGCTCTCCACCTCTGCCTTAATACTGCTCTTCAAAAAACAACAGGACAAAATAATTCATAAAGCCACATCATCATTATGCCTCCCCCTTAAACGAAATGAACCATCAATATACAAAGATGGCTTCATTTTTACAAACCCTTAGTCTTATGTTACCAGTACACTACAGTACATATACATTACATTAACTCTAAGCCTGCAAACATTAAGTCCTGCAGTCTTTTATTCCGCCACCGAACGCCTTTGTTCTTATTCATCAAAGTCGCAACAACACATCAGCAATTATCCTGCCACGTAAATAATTTTCAAATTGAATGGCTGCAATAATAACCTTCATCTAAACAGTCTGGAATTTGTCTCCTTAAATTTCTTCCAAAACTTTAAAGGGTTATGATCAGTATATACAATTGTCTCAAACACATTACAGACAATATAAATATTGAAATGCTGCAATGCCAACACCAAGCTCAAGTTCTCCTTCTTAATTGTGGAATATTTCTGTTGATGATTATTCAGTTTTGTGGAAAAATACCCAATAGGTCTTTCTATTTTCGCATCATCTTCATGGAAGAGTACAGCACCAGCACACACATCACTTGCATCGATAGCTACATTCAATCCCATTACAAAATTGGGAATGGCTAACTCTGGGGCAGTAGTTAACACAGCTTTCAGGCTATCAAATGCCTTCTGACAGTCCTCTTTCTGCACTTCTTCAATTTAGTCAGTCAGAGGAGAAACCACACTGCTAAAATTCAGTATGATCCCAAAATATGTTGCAAATGTTCCTTCCATGTGTGACTAAACATTACCAGGGGATCGATGTTCACCACATCCCATCATGACTTCTTTATTGGTTAGTCTTTGAAATGTGGCTTGCACATTTTTCATACTAAATGGCATGACTTTAAACTTGTATAGTCCATTCAGTGTCATGAAATCCAAAATTATCTTCATTCTTTTGGATAAAGTAACCTTTGAGTAAGTTCAACTTTGAAATATAAGTTGCTTGTCCCACTTTCTTAATACAATCTTCTCAATGTGGAATAAGATATGAATCAGATTTTGAAACTGCATTGACTTTGAGATAGTCTTCGCATAATTAGAGTCATAGAAATTATAAGCACAGAAATGGACCTTTTGGTCCAACTCATCCATGCTGACTAGATATCCTAAATTATTTAGTCCCATTTGCCAGTAGTTGGCCTATATCCCTCTAAACCCTTCCTATTCATTGTTGGGTACCAACTGGTTTTGGTACCATTATTATGGGTGCGTTCCAGTCACTACAACTTCAATTGAGCCCACGTTCAATCTCCTTTTGAACCTGGGCCAACTTTAGATGGTTAAGTCTGTAAAGTTATTGCTTAATTAATCATGTGTAATTAAATTAGTACTCCTCAGCTTAGAACATAGAAGAAGAAGAAGAAGAAGAATACAGCGCAGTACAGGCCCTTTGGCCCTCGATGTTGCGCCAATCCAAGCCCACCTAACCTATACTAACCCACTATCCTCCATATACCTATCCAATGCCCGCTTAAATGCCCATAAAGAGGGAGAGTCCACCACTGCTACTGGCAGGGCATTCCATGAACTTACGACTCGCTGAGTGAAGAACCTACCCCTAACTTCAGTCCTATATCTACCCCCCCTTAATTTAAAGCTATGCCCCCTTGTAATACCCGACTCCATACGCGGGAAAAGGTTCACACTGTCAACCCTATCTAACCCCCTAATCATCTTGTACACCTCAATCAAGTCACCCCTAAACCTTCTTTTCTCTAATGAAAACAGCCCCAAGTGTCTCAGTCTATCCTCATACGATCTTCCTTCCATACCAGGCAACATCCTGGTAAACCTCCTCTGCACCCGTTCCAGTGCCTCCACATCCTTCCTATAGTATGGCAACCAAAACTGCACACAATATTCCAGATGCGGCCGCACCAGAGTCTTATACAACTGCATCATGACCTCAGGACTCCGGAACTCAATTCCTCTACCAATAAAAGCCAGTACGCCATATGCCTTCCTCACCGCACTATTTACCTGGGTGGCAACTTTCAGAGATCTGTGTACATGGACACCAAGATCCCTCTGCTCATCCACACTACCAAGTATCCGACCATTAGCCCAGTACCCCATCTTTATTGATGAGGCACAGCGGCAACACGGAAGGAAAGAAAAGGAAGGAAATCCTGCTCTCCACATCTCACTGACTCTTGGCTCATTCTGTCCATCTATGAAAGATCTGCCCTGTTCAGTCACATGAAGTCCCAAGGTGGAAACTCCTAGAAACCCACATAGATTTCCCCCTGAACTAACTGCTGACCTCCACAAGGGGTAATGTGTCCAGTCATCCTGGGCCAGGAGGAGGGGATGGTGTGAGTTTCTAACCTGAACTGACAGTGATGGATTTTATAAACTTGTATTACAGGATACTACAGGTGGGTATTCAGATGGTAATCTCAGTCATTGTAACACCTAACTCTGTTTGAATTAGTCAATTCATCAGGACTTGGACATTTGCATTGTGTGTGAGTATTGTATTCCATCCGAATCCCATTTGCTGCATAAAAGTTCTCCTTTGAATCTTCCCAAACCTTTAATGTGTGTCCTGTAATCCTTATATAATGAGCTGATGGGTATAAGTTTGTGCGAAGATTTGTAGCTCGGGTGCTCGTTGCTGTGGTTCTGTTCCCCGAGCTGGAAGTTTTTGTTGCAAACGTTTCATCCCCTGGCTAAGGCGACATCATCAGTGCTTGGGAGCTTCCTGCGAAGCGCTTCTTTGATGTTTTCTCCGGTGTTTATAGTGGTCTGTCCCTGCCGCTTCCAGTTGTCAGTTTCAGCTGTCCACTGTAGTGGTTGGTATATTGGGTCCAGGTCGATGTGTTTGTTGATGGAGTTTGTGGATGAATGCCATGCCTCTAGG
>NC_057748.1:487177-489854 GCF_004010195.1 Chiloscyllium plagiosum
CAGGCTCCGTGCCAGAGGCCTGTGCCCCGTTACTTACCCCTGGTAAGTCATCCCCCCCACAAGTATCCAAAACGGTATACTTGTTCTTGAGGGGAACGGCTGCAGGGGGTCCCTGCACTGGCTGCTTCCTCCCAGTCCCCCTCACTGTCACCCATCTATCTGCCATCTTTGGAGTTACTACTTCCCTATAACTCTGATCTATGACCCCCTCTGCCTCCCGAATGATCCGAAGTTCATCCAACTCCAGCTCCAGTTCCCTAACACGGTCTTGGAGGAGCTGGAGATGGGTGCACTTCCTGCAAGTGTAATCGGCAGGGACGTCGATGGCATCCCTCACCTCATACATGTTGCAGGAGGAACATTGCACTGCCTTCACTGCCATCCCTCTAAAGCTAACTTTTATTTAAAAAGCTGATGAAGCTTATTCCTACATCTCTCCCCATGTGATTGTAATAACTCTTTCAGCTCATTTCAATTTTCCTCTGTAAAGCAACTCAGTAATTTATTCCAAATTACTCATTGTCCAATTTAATTTGAGAAATGTCCAGTTCAGAATCATCTGAACTTGGTTCTTCACTCAGCGTTGTAACAAGGAACACATTCTCCTTTTGCTTTCCTTCACTATCAAAATGCCTTTGGAGCATATTCACATGAAACACTCTGTGAGATTTCTTTCTATCTGGCATTCTTATCAAATAATTCACCTGAATCAATCTCCTTTCGATTTGATAAGGTCCACTAAACCTTTCTTTTAAAGGTTGACCTACCACTGGAAGTAACACTAACACTTTATCTCCACTAGCAAAATTGTGAATTTTTGATTTCTCATGTGCTTCCTGTTTCATTACATGCTGTGCTACTTTTAACACAATCTAGCCAACTCACCTACTCTGTTTAATCTTTCCCTAAAATTTGACACACAGTCCAAATATGTGGTCTCTGAATTCTGACTCACTAATTTCTCCTTAATTAATTTCAGTGGTCCTTTCACCTCATGCCCCAAAACTGATTCAAATAGATTGAATTTGGTAGATTCATTTGGTGCATCCCTAATTGCACAAAGTACAAATGGAATTCCTTTATCTCAATCCTCTGTATAGTCTTGACATAGTCTTTAAAGTTTGATGACACTGTTCTCATGCTCCCTGGGATTCTGGATCATTCATAGTGGATTTGAATTGTTTTATTCCTAAACTATCCGTAGTTCCCTTGAATAACCTTGATATAAAATGTGACCGTTGATCTGACTATCTCTCTATGGGTAGTAAAACAATTTAAGTAACTCTTCTACAATCGTTCTAGCTGTGATACTGCGTAATGGAATATCCTTTGTAAATCTAGTGGACACATCCCTTATGATCAACAAATACTGAGTCCCACTTTTTGTTTTAGGTAGGGGTCCTACTCAATCAAGTAAGACTCTTGTAATTGGTTGCTCACTGCGGGAATGGGTATTATGTACTCTGGTTTTATTGCTGTTCTGAGGTTTTCCCGTTACCTGACACAGACTTCTCCACCTGCTGATGAGGCCTGGCGTGATGGGTTCTTCCAGCCTCCTGCCTGTCTACTTTGGATTCCAGCATCCGCAGTTTTTTTGTCTCTAACATATGACAGTTCAGGCAGCATCCAACGAGCAGCGAAATCGACGTTTCGGGCAAAAGCCCTTCATCAGGAATAAAGGCAGTGAGCCTGAAGCTTGGAGAGATAAGCTAGGGGAGGGTGGAGGTGGGGAGAGAGTAGCATAGAGTACAATAAGTGAGTGGGGGAGAAGATGAAGGTGATAGGTCAGGGAGGAGAGGGTGGAGTGGATAGGTGGAAAAGGAGCTAGGCAGGTCGGACAAGTCATGGGGACAGTGCTGAGCTGGAAGTTTGAAACTAGGATGAGGTGGGGGAAGGGGAAATGAGGAAGCTGTTGAAGTCCACATTGATGCCCTGGGGTTGAAGTGCTCCGAGGCGGAAGATGAAGCGTTCTTTCTCCAGGCGTCTGGTAGTGAGGGAGCGGCGGTGAAGGAAGCCCAGGACCTCCATGTCCTCGGCAGAGTGGGAGAGGGAGTTGAAATGTTGGGCCACGGGGCGGTGTGGTTGATTGGTGCGGGTGTCTCGGAGATGTTCCCTAAAGCGCTCTGCTAGGAGGCGCCCAGTCTCCCCAATGTAGAGGAGACCGCATCGGGAGCAATGGATACAATAAATGATATTAGTGGATGTGCAAGTAAACTTTGATGGATGTGGAAGGCTTCTTTAGGGCCTTGGATGGAGGTGATGGAGGAGGTGTGGGCACAGGTTTTACAGGTCCTGCGGTGGCAGGGGAAAGTGCCAGGATGGGAGGGTGGGTCATAGGGGGGCGTGGACCTGACCAGGTAGTCACGGAGGGAACGGTCTTTGCGGAAGGCGGAGAGGGGTGGGGAGGGAAATATATCCCTAGTGGTGGGGTCTGTTTGGAGGTGGCGGAAATGTCGGCGGATGATTTGGTTCATGCGAAGGTTGGTAGGGTGGAAGGTGAGCACCAGGGGCGTTCTGTCCTTGTTGCGGTTGGAGGGGTTGGGTCTGAGGGCGGAGGTGCGGGATATAGACGAGATGCGTTGGAGGGCATCTTTAACCACGCAATTTCTCTTCCCATGTGGTCAAAGATGCCCTCCAACGCATCTCGTCCACATCCCGCACCTCCACCCTCAGACCC
>NC_057748.1:489888-502327 GCF_004010195.1 Chiloscyllium plagiosum
TCTCCGTAGCCAACAAAGAGACAGGCATAGCTGGGGCCCATACGTGTGCCCATGGCTACCCCTTTGGTCTGGAGGAAGTGGGAGGATTCAAAGGAGAAATTATTAAGGGTGAGGACCAGTTCGGCCAAACGAATGAGAGTGTCCCTGACACCTCCCTCCCCTTCCTGGACCTCTCCGTCTCCATTAGTGATGACCGACTTGACACTGACATTTTTTACAAACCTACCGACTCCCACAACTACCTGGATTACACCTCTTCCCACCCCATCTCTTACAAAAATGCCATCCCGTATTCCCAATTCCTCTGCCTCCGCCGTATCTGCTCCCAGGAGGACCAGTTCCACCATAGAACACACCAGATGGCCTCCTTCTTTCGAGACTGCAATTTCCCTTCCCACGTGGTTAAAGATGCCCTCCAACGCATCTCGTCCACATCCCGCACCTCCGCCCTCAGACCCCACCCCTCCAACCGTAACAAGGATAGAACGCCCCTGGTGCTCACCTTCCACAATACAAACCTTCACCTAAACCAAATCATCCGCCAACATTTCCGCCACCTCCAAAAAGACCCCACCACCAGGGATATATTTCCATCCTCACCCCTTTCCGCCTTCCGCAAAGACCGTTCCCTCTGTGACTACCTGGTCAGGTCCACGCCCCCCTACGACCCACCCTCCCATCCTGGCGCTTTCCCCTGCCACCGCAGGAACTGTAAAACCTGTGCCCACACCTCCTCCCTCACCTCTATCCAAGGCCCTAAAGGAGCCTTCCACATCCATCAAAGTTTTACCTGCACATCCACTAATATCATTTATTGTATCCGTTGCTCCCGATGCGGTCTCCTCTACACTGGGGAGACTGGTGCCTCCTAGCAGAGCGCTTTAGGAAACATCTCCGAGACACCCGCACCAATCAACCACACCGCCCTGTAGCCCAACATTTCAACTCCCCCTCCCACTCTGCCAAGGACATGGAGGTCCTGGGCCTCCTTCACCGCCGCTCCCTCACTACTAGACGCCTGGAGGAAGAACGCCTCATCTTCCGCCTCGGAGCACTTCAACCCCAGGGCATCAATGTGGACTTCAACAGCTTCCTCATTTCCCCTTCCCCCACCTCATCCTAGTTTCAAACTTCCAGCTCAGCACTGTCCTCATGACCTGTCTGGACTTGTCCGACCTGCCTAGCTCCTTTTCCACCTATCCACTCCACCCTCTCCTCCCTGACCTATCACCTTCATCTTCTCCCCCACTCACCCATTGTACTCTATGCTACTCTCTCCCCACCCCCACCCTCCCCTAGCTTATCTCTCCATGCTTCAGGCTCACTGCCTTTATTCCTGATGAAGGGCTTTTGCCCAAAACGTCAATTTCGCTGCTCGTTGGATGCTGCCTGAACTGCTGTGCTCTTCCAGCACCACTGATCCAGAATCTGGTTTCTAGCATCTGCAGTCATTGTTTTTACCCTATTAGCCTGGAAATTCAGCTAACGTTCTGGGGACCTGGGTTCAAATCCTGCTGTGGCAGATGGTGGGAATTTGAATTCAGTAAAAATTTGGAATTAAGAGTCTAATGATGACCATGAAACCATTGTCAATTGTTGGAAAAAAACATCTGGTTCACTAATGTCTTTTAGGAAAGGAAATTGCCATCCTTACCTGGTCTGCCTTGCATGTGACTCTGGACCCACAGTAATATGATTGACTGTCAGTTGCCCTCTGGGCAATAAATGGTGGTCAGCCAGTGACACCTATGTCCCACAAGAGAATTTAATTAAATTTAGTTTTTCATCTTTCTGTTGCAATTCAGTTAATTTCTCTGAATTGAAAATATCCACTTGTCCTCCATTTGTTTTTGTTTATTCTGAACCATTTGATCAAACATAGTCTCTGACAAATGATCCTCAACTTCCTTATCTTTATTCTTTGATTTCTTCTCCTGCTTCAACCTGTGGCTTTATGACTTTGTTACCACACAGGAAAAATTGTGGGATATACTTCCTGTAACACTTTAGTTGCCTGATTTTCCATTGGCATTTCAACTACAATAAGCATCACTCCCACCGCCGATCCAGCTACTTCATTCATAAGGATAAATTGTTCTCCTGCAAATGAGAATTTCACTATTACTCCTAACATCGCTTCTCCTCTTTTCACCAGACTCTGCAACCTTACTTTATAAAATGGAATATTGCTCTTCTCGTCATGAATTGTATAGGACTATATAACACTATATATGATAATCAGGTAGATAATTAGCAATCTGCATCCACAAACACCAACTAGCCACTAAATGCCATGACCTGCTGTCCCTCGTAGCCACACACACAGATGACAAGGACCATAAATTCAATTGGGACAACACACCGATCATAGGACAAGCCAAACAGAGAACAGCGAGAGAAATTCTAGAAGTATGGCACTCATCCACAGCCTCCATCAACAAGCACATAGACCTAGACCCGACATGCCAGCCACTACTATGAACAACCGAACCGGAAGCAGCAGGAACGGAACTAAATAAATTCTAGAAGACATAGTACATCAGCGCTTTACAGGAGGCTCCAAAGCGCTGAAAATGTTACCTAGACAGGGGACGAAACATCTGCAAATCAACTTCCCAGCTTGGTGGACATACCCACAATTACAACATAATGAATTCTACATTTTATCATCTTTTCCTTCTGAATTTTATATTTCTTCATCTCTCACCATCAAAGTTTTATTTGATCCCATATTTCATAAAATGTTAATTTCTTTACCTGCTCCTCCTGGCACTTCCAAGTAAACCTTATCCTTGCATGTAAATTGTTTAAAGAGATCTGGCACTTTGTCCTCAACCAACCCCTGACCAGATTGTACATTCTGTTGCAGCTTTTTAGCTTCCACTGGGCTTTCCTTTATCATTTCAACAAAACTAACTGGCTTATCCTGTTTTCCCATATTCGTCTTCCCAGTGGTTTTTCTAAGCCATCAATACAGCACGTGGCTCAGTGGTTAGCACTGTTGCCTCACAGTATCAGGGGCCTGTGTTTGATTCCATCCTTAGGCAACTGTCTGTTTGGAGTTTGCACGTTCTCCCCATGTCTGCATGGGTTTCTTCTGGGCGCTCTGGTTTCCTCCAAAGGTCCAAAAGTCTGCAGATTGGTGGATTGGACAGGCTAAATTGCTCATAGTGTCCAGGAATGTGCAGCCTAGGTGGGTTAACCATGGCAAATGCAGGTCACAGGGATTGGATGAGGGTTAGGTATGGATAGGATACTCTTCAGAAGGTTGGTGTGTTCTCAATGGGCTGAATGGCCTGCTTCCACACTATGATTAGCTGCAACTTCATGTGGCCTACTTTACTGCAGTGAAAACACCTGAGCTTTTTTCTTTCTCTTTCTCCCTAATGGGTTTCCTTTTTACTCTGTGGCAAACCATCTTTACAATCTTCAATGAGATCTCATTTTCTCTTACCACCTGAGGATTTCTCTTTTCTCCAGTTTCTATCCCTCGCAGACTGAATTTGATGTCAGAAGTAAAACTGTGATTTATGAAACAACTCATAATCATTTGCCATTTCTGCTGCTAATCTTGCAATTTTAACTCTCTGCTCTTCCACATGAGTTCTCACTACTTCAGGAAGTGAATTTTTGAACTCCTCAAAAATAATCATCTCTCTGAGAGCATCATATGTTTGATCTTTTTGCAAGCTCTTATACACCTATCAAAATTACTTTGTTTGATTCCTTCAAACTCAGTATATGTTTGACCATGTTCCCTCCTTAGATTCTTGAAGTGTTATCTGTAGGCTTGTGCTACTAGCTCATATGCAATTAAGATGTTTTTTTGCACCTCATTATACACCCCACATACTTACTCTGATAGTGATGCATATATCTCACTAGCTGTACCTATCAATTTTATCTGGATCAACAATACCCACATGGTCACCGGCCATTTAATTTGTTTCGCCACTTTCTGAAATGAAATGAAAAGGGCTTCTACATCCTTCAGGTTAAACTTAGGCAATATTTGGATATATTTAAATAAATCCCCATTGGCTACAATGGGATTGCTCTCCATCACTGTCCTCACTACTCCTACCTTTCACCTCTATCTCCGCCATTACAAGATTTTATCACTAAACAGTAACCATTCCAATGTAGTAACACCCCATAAACACACCCCTGGCAAAAGGTAAATTCAGAAAACATGCAACACCAGCAGCCCAGAAGGAAACACATTTAGAGAAAACTGAGAGAGGAAGTGTAGCAGATGGGAGAGATTCACTACCTTCCAGCCCTGCTGAGACCCCAGAAACAACTGCTGCCTCAATAACTGAAAATCCTGGTTCTGTGAGAGCCATACCAAACCTATTCAGGCTGCCTTTATTGTTCCAACTTTTAAAAAAAAATCCTAAACCTCACAAGCTGTTTATTCTAGTAGTTTAGATAGATTGCTCTGCACCTCTGTCTTAAAACCTCTCTTCAGAAAGAGAAAAATAACTTCTTAAAGCTGCAGCATCGTCACAGTCAGTTTATTTGCTCTGACAACTGGTCATTTGTTTGTTTCTCGTTTTTGATCACATTTGCACTGACCATAATTATGATCATTCCTGGCTGATTTGTTTGTAAAACTCAGTTTCACCTTGTGGTAGCAACAAGTCGAGGTCTCCCAGCCATATTTCTCATAGGATTAGCAGATTCATGTAACCAGAAATTCCATTCTCCTGCATGCTGTTTGCTGTGGGTATCAATGTTTTATAAAAATAACCTTTAATGTCTAATACTGCTTATCTAGCATTTTAGTTTTTGATCTGTTTTCCAAATCCACTTTAGGCCATGCTGCCTTCATACCTTTCTAATTTTCTTAATTTAAGTTTAACACCCCAGTTTCTGTGTTTTCACTATCAAGGGGGGGGGGGGGGGGGGGGGGGTGGTTGTGGCAGCTTGTGGTTTGGGTGAATTGGGTTGAACAATGAGTTACTGCATATTCTTTTACTTCTGGAAATGTGATATGATGGATGTACATCCAAGGAACTGGAAGTCATGTTTTTTTATTTGATTCTTCCACAGACATTGGTGACTGATTTATATTACTTTTATTTAGGTATGCAGCAGCATCTCTTATGATGGCTTCTTTGCTGCATCGTGAAAGTCAAGCCGCTGGCAGTTTTAGCAGCAGTAGCAAGAAAACAAGGTATGAAGCAGATGAAGCTGCTCATGTGTTGATGCAATCATTATAGTGACAGGGTGACTCCAATATTTTTCTGTGACATACAATAAATTTTATTCCATAGGAAGTCAGATCAACTGATCAGGCCAAGATTCTGTGACGGGTATTAACATGATGATTACAACCCGTGAATCCACTGCTATGCAACCATTTCACTTCAAACACAAGACCATCAGGTCTAGGAGGCCTTACCAGTCTTTAGTCATATTGCTATGATTAGTACATTTTCCTCGTGATAGTGATTGCCTAAGGTTCTTCTCTTGATTTTCTACTGTTATTGGGATGTTTTAAATGGTCTTCTGCAAAAGCAGAGGCAAAATATTTGTTCAAAGCTTCTGATATTTCTTTGTTCCTTTTATCCATTTCTCAGTCTGATCTCTAAGGGGCTAACATTTACTTTAACTGTTCCTCCTTTTTATTATATGAGTGAAGGCTCCTATTACTTTAATATTTACGAGTTTAACCTTATCTTCTACTTTTCTCCCACTTTTTTTTAAGTCAAGTATTGCACATTTGTAAAATTTTCACCATCTTCTGGCTGACTACTAAACTTTGTAGCTGTTTTTTGATATGATATCATCCTCAAATTTTTGATTTGATTTGTTTAATTGGTGTCACTTACACCTAGGTACAGTGAAAAGTTTGGTTTTACATGCAGTACAGGCAGATCATACCATACAAAGTGCAAAAGGCGATAGAACAGAGCGAAGAATACAATGTTACAACTGCAGAGAAACTTCACAAACAGTGAGATCAACATTAAATTTAAAATTGAGAGGTCCATTCAGAAATCTAATAACAGCAGGGAAGAAGCTGCTCCTGAATCTGTTTATACATGTGTACAAACATATATCTTCTGCCTGACTGGAGAGGGTGGAAGAGAGTACAAGCATGGTGAGAGGGATCTTTGAATATGTTTTTTATCCTTCTATAAGAAGCCTTTTATTCTTATATAAGAAGCAAGCGGATAACTAGAGAAAGGATTGGTCCACTAAAGGATGATGAAGGAAGGCTGTGTGTCGAACCTGAGAGAATGGGTGAGATTCTGAATGATTACTTTGCATCAGTGTTCACTGAGGAGAGGGACATGATGAATGTTGAGATTAGAGATAGAAGTTTGATAACTCTGGATCACATTGACATAAGTAGGGAAGATGTGTTGAGTAGGCTAGAAATCCCCAGGACCGGATGGGATCTATCCCAGGTTGCTGAGGGAGGCGAGAGAGGAAATAGCTGGAGCCCTAACAGATATCTTTGTAGCATCCTTAAACACTGGTGAGGTGCCGGAGGATTGGAGGGTTGCTCATGTTGTCCCCCTGTACAAGAAGGATAGTAGGGATATTCCGGGTAACTACAGACCAGTGAGCCTGACATCAGTGGTGGGAAAGTTGCTGGAGAAGGTACTGAGTGATAAAATCTATCTATATTTGGAAAAGAATGAGCTTATCGGTGATAGGCAACATGGTTTTGTGCTGGGGAGATCATGCCTTACCAACTTAATAGAGTTCGTTGAGTAAGTGACCAAGTTGATAGATGAAGGAAGGGCTGTAGATGTCATATACATGGACTCTAGTAAGGCGTTTGATAAGGTTCCCCATAGCAAACTAATAGAGAAAGTGAAGTCACATGGTGTGCAGGGTGTTCTTGACTAGGTGGATAAAGAACTGGTTGAGCAACAGGAGGCAGAGGGTAGTAGTTGAAGGGAGTTTCTCGAAATGGAGAAAGGTGACCAGTGGTGTTCCACAGAGAGCAGTGCTGGGGCCACTGTTGTTTGTGATATACATAAATGATCTGGAAGAGGGTACTGTTGGTATGATCAGCAGGTTTGCAGATGATACAAAGATTGTTGGAGTAACAGAGTGTGCTTGCCTTCATTGGACGGGGTATTGAGTATAAGAGCTGGCAGGTCATGTTAAATTGTACACGACTTTGGTTCGGCCACATTTAGAATACTGTGTGCAGTTCTGGTCGCCACATTACCAAAAGGATGTGGGCATTTTGGAGAGGATGCAGAGAAGGTTTACAAGGATGTTGCCTGGTTATGGAAGGTGCTAGCTATGAAGAGAGGTTAAGTAGGTTAGGTTTGTTTTCATTAGGAAAAAGGAGATTGAGGGGGGACCTGACTGAGGTCTACAAAATCATGAAGGGTATAGACAGGGTAGATAGAGATAAGCTTTTTCCCAGGGTGAGGGATTCAATAACGAGAGGTCACGCTTTCAAGGTGAGAGGTGAAAAGTTTAAGGGGGATACATGCAGAAAGTACTTCACACAGAGGGTGGTAGGTGCCTGGAACGCGTTGCCAGCAGAGGTAGCAGAGGCAGGCAGGGTAGATTCATTTAAGATGTGTCTGGACAGATGCATGACTAGGTGGGGAGCAGAGGGATACAGATGCTTAGGAATTGGGCGACAAGTTTAGACAGTGGATTTGGACCAGCTCAGGCTTGGAGGGCCGAAGGGCCTGTTCCTGGGCTATAAATTTTCTTTGTTCTTATGTTGATTGCTTTCCCGAGGCAGCGGGAAGTATGGATGGACAGCTGATTTGCGCAATAGACTGGCCTATATTCATGATTGTTTGTAGTTTTTGCAGTCTTGGGAAAAGCAGTTGCCAAACCTCGCTGTGATGCATTCAGATAGAATGCTTTCTATGGTGCAGCTGTAAAAATTGGTCAGAGTTTTTGCAGACATGTCAAATTCTTTTAACCTCCTGAGGAGGTAGACATTGTTGTAATTCTTGACCATTGTGTTGTCATGCATGGACCAAGACAGATTGTTGGTGATCATCATGCCCAGGGACTTGATGCTCTCGACCATTTCCACCTCAGCACCATTGATGCAGAGAGGGGCATGCCCTCCACTCCATTTCCTGAAGTCAATGACCAGCTCCTTTATTTTGCTGATGTTGATGGAGAGATTGTTGCCTTTGCACCATGCTACTGAGCACTCTGTCTCTTTCCTATGTTCTGTCTCGTTGTTGTTTGAGATTAGCCCTACAATGGTGGTGTTGTCAGCAAACGTGAAAATGGAGTTGGGACAGAACTTGGCTACATCATCATGAGTGTATAAGGAGTATATTAGGGTGATGAGTAGGCAGTGTTGAGAATTATGATGGAGGAGGTGTTGTTGCCTATTCTTACTGATTGCAGTCTGTGAGTCAGAAAATCGAGGATCCCATGACAGAGCGCGGTGCAGATCCTAGTCTCAGAGTTTAGAGATGAGTTTGTTTGGAATTGTGGTGTTGAAGGCAGAACTGTAGTCACTAAGTAGGAGCCTAACAGATGATTCAGGGATGAGTATAGGGCCAGGAAGATGGCATCTGCTGTGGACTTCTTGCACTGGTAGGCAAATTGCAAAGGATCAAGGCAGTTGATAGGCTGGAGTTGATGTGAGTCATGACTAACCTCTCAAAACACTTCACACTTCATAATTATGGAGGTCAGACCCAGAGGCATTATGCATGATTTTACTTTGGCACTGGGATGATGGTGGTCTTCTTGAAGCAGATGGGGACTTCACATCATAGTAAGGAGAGGTTAAACATGGCGGGAATACTCCCACCAACTGGTTTGCATAGGATGAGTGCACGTTCTTCTTGTTTTTGCTGCCAAAGTGAATAACCTCACATTTAATCAAATTATAATACATCTGCCATTAATTTGCCCATTCATCCAATCTGTCCAGATCATACTGAAGGATCTCTGCATCCTCGTCACAGTTCACCCTCCCACCCAACTTGGTATCATCTGCAAACTTTGAGATGTTATATTTTATTCCGTTATCCAAATCATTAATTTATGTTGTGAGTAGTTGGGGTCCCAGCACCGATCCCTGTGGCACCGACTTTGACTTGCAGCCTAGTATGTCATGTAAGCCCTGCGCAAATGACAGGTATCCTTGTGGTTGATCTGAGACTCGAGCTTAGTTTGGTATTACTTTTTGGCACCTCTGATGGTCTTACGAAGGTCATACCTGGATTTCCTGTGTAGGTCAGGGTTGCCCGACTTGTATGCCTCAGACCTGGACTTCAGTAGGGAATGGATCTCCCAGTTCATCTACAGTTTCCGATTGGGGAACATTCTGATTAACTTCTTCAGCAAACCAGCCTTCTATGCACCTACCAATGAAGTTTGTGACGAAATTGGCATACTCGTTTAGGTTGGCTGCTAGTTCATGAATGTGGCCCAATCCACTGACTCTAAGCAGTCTCATAGAGCCAGCTATTGTAATCTCTGCCCATTTTTATGAAATCTAAATTACTGTGTGCTTTATTAGCAGCTCTCTATAGGTGTTCTGCAACTTTTGATGACTTATATATGGTACACCCAGGTGGTGTGTGGTTAGTTTTGCCCAATCTCCTTAAAATTCCTGTTCTTGTCTGAGCTGAGTGAAAACCTTGCAATTGCTGGGCAAATGTGAGAGCTGAGGCACCTACACTGCTTCCATGTGACTTCCCGGTTACTGCCTCATTTGTACCATACCTTTCTGTCCCAGCCCAGAGATCAAATACGACGTGCATTGGAAGACTGTTGTAAACCTATTGCCTGGATGTTCCAAAAAAATAAGACCATGTATAGATAATCTCATACAGAAGCATAACATAGTCAGAGAAGTGTGCTGAAGGGTGAGTCAATGCCAAGGAGAGAGTTGGAGCTGATAGGGGAATCAGCTTGGCAAAGGAGGGACTCATAAATACACTCACATATAGAAAATTTGCAGTACATTGATTCAGGTTATATTGGTCTTCCGCTGTGCTTAACTTAAGAGGGGTAACTTCCTCATTTTGAGATGTTTTAAGGGGTCTGATGCTCGAACTCCAGGTAGGTTAGAAGGCAAGTATGACACAAATTGGTTGGAAGATAAGTGGTGACAATGACACAAGTAGTCAATGGAGGGATATAGACAGGTTAACTGAATGGGTAAAAACTTGGCAGATGGAACATAATGTGGCTAAATGTGAGGTTATCCACTTTAGCAGGAAGAATAGAGGAACTGAGTATTATTTTGATACAGAAAGACTGCAGAAAGTTACAGCACAGAAGGATTTGAGAATCCTTGTGTATAAATCTTAAAAAGCTGGCAAACAGGCACAGCAGGTAATAGAGAAGGCAAATGCAATGTTGATCTTTATTTCAAAGGGAATGGAATACAAAAGTAGGGAAGTTTTGATAAAACTACACATGGCACTAATCAGATCGCAGCTAGAATACTGCAAGCAGTTTTGGACCTTTTATTAAAAGAAACCCATACAGGTATTGGCAAATCAAAGAAGGTTCACTTAGTTGATCCTGGAAATGGAGGAATGTCTTAGGAGGAGGGGTTGAGTTAGTTGGCCTGTACTGTTTGGAGTTTAGACAAATGAGAGGCAATCTTATTGAAACATATAACATTCTTAGGGGACTTGAAAGCGTAAAGGTGGAGAGGTTGTTTCCCCTTGTAAAAGACTCTAGGACCAAAGTGCATAATCTCAGAATAAGAAGTCACCCATTTTAGACAGCGATGAAGAGGAATTTCTCTCTCAGAAGGTAGTGAGTCTGTGAAATTCTTTACTGCAAAAGCCAATAAGACTGGGTCATTAAGTATACTCAAGGCCGTGATAGACAGAGTTTTAATCAATAAGGGAATCAATGTTTATGGGGAAATCAGAGTTGATGACTTTTGGATTAACTATGATTTAATTGAATTGTGAAGCAGATGCAGTAGGCTGAATGGCCTGCTTCTGCTTAAATGTCTTATCATCTTATAAAGCCATTCAATATTTTTAAGGTAGAGACATCAAAACATTGAGGTAGGTGGGAATGTGGAGTTGAGATTATAATCAGATCAATTGTGATCTTTTTAATGGTGGAGCAGTTTCAACGGACTGAATGGTCTACTTCTGCTCCTAATTTGTATGTTAGTATGATAATAACAAGTGCTAATTGTCAGTTGAGAAAGAATCCTCAATTTAACTGATATGGAAGAATTAGTTCCTTCCTGCTCAAAATCTTTGGATGATTATCTTCAGTTATGACTTTCTAAGGAAACTTCCTGTCTCTTGTTCACTCTATCTGAATTAAAAGTCTATAAATAAAATGTTCCAGGATTAACTTTAAACCAAATTCAATGCATTGTAGTTGATTTGAGTAACGTGGATGTTTTAAGCCAAATTCATTCTAGATGTTTGGAATGTAGTTATATTTACAGGGGTTACAAAATTCCTGAGCTAACATAATTTGGGCAGTTTAAAATACATGATTCTTCGGGGCAGAAACAGAAATTACATGTAAATCTCAGCAGGACTTGCAGCATCTGTGGAGAGAAATCAGATTTAACATTTCAGGTCCAGTGACCCTAGATGTAGAAAGATTGGTTACTCTCATGGAAGAGTCTAGGACTAGAGGGCATAATCTTAGATTCAAGGGTCACCCTTTTAAAACATGGATGAAGAGGATTTTTTTCTCTATGGGTAGTGAATTTGTGGAATTTTACCACAAGGGGCTTGAGCATCTGGGTCATTAAGTATCTTCAAGGCTGCAATATATAGATATTTAAACAGTAAAAGAATCAGGGGTGCAAGGAAAGGCAGGAAAGGGACATTGAGGTTTATGAGATCAGTAGTAATCTCATTGAATAGCGGATCAGACTTGAAGAGCTGAGTGGCCTGCTTCTGAACCTGTGTCTTCTGGTCATAACACTGCACTGAAATTCCACAATCTGCAGACCCTTACTGCACGTGATGATTGCAGATCAAATCCACAGCTGCAATGCCATCAATCCAGTAATAGAACATAGAACATAGAAGAATACAGCGCAGTACAGGCCCTTTGGCCCTCGATGTTGCGCCGATCCAAGCCCACCTAACCTATACTAACCCACTATCCTCCATATACCTATCCAATGCCCGCTTAAATGCCCATAAAGAGGGAGAGTCCACCACTGCTGCTGGCAGGGCATTCCATGAACTTACGACTCGCTGAGTGAAGAACCTACCCCTAACTTCAGTCCTATATCTACCCCCCCTTAATTTAAAGCTATGCCCCCTCGTAATAGCTGACTCCATACGTGGAAAAAGGTTCTCACGGTCAACCCTATCTAAACCCCTAATCATCAAGTCACCCCTAAACCTTCTTTACACCATTGAAAACAACCCCAAGTGCCTCAGCCTTTCCTCATACGACCTTCCTACCATACCAGGGAACATCCTGGTAAACCTCCTCTGCACCCGTTCCAGTGCCTCCACATCCCTCC
>NC_057748.1:503004-511008 GCF_004010195.1 Chiloscyllium plagiosum
TCATCCGCAAACTTGCTTACCCAACCTTCTAACCCCTCTTCCAGGTCATTTATAAAAATGACAAACAGCAATGGTCCCAAAACAGATCCTTGCGGAACACCGCTAGTGACGGCACTCCATGAAGAAACTTTGCCATCAACTACTACCCTCTGTCTTCTTCCATCCAGCCAATTCCTAATCCAAACCTCCAACTCATCCTCAATGCCATATCTCCGTATTTTCTGCAGTAGCCTACCATGGGGAACCTTATCAAACGCCTTACTAAAATCCATATATACCACATCTACCGCTTTCCCCTCATCAACCTCCTTCGTCACCTTTTCAAAGAATTCAATAAGGTTTGTGAGGCACGACCTGCCCTTCACAAAACTATGCTGACTATCCTTGATCACATTATTCCTATCTAGATGTGCATAAATCCTATCCCTTACAATTCTCTAAGACTTTGCCCACAACAGAAGTGAGACTCACCGGCCTATAGTTACTAGGGCTATCCCTACTCCCCTTTTTGAACAAGGGGACCACATTTGCTATCCTCCAGTCTTCTGGGACTACTCCTGTAGACAAAGAGGACATAAAAATCAAGGCCAATGGCTCTGCAATCTCCTCCCTTGCTTCCCAGAGAATCCTAGGATAAATGCCATCAGGCCCAGGGGACTTATCTATTTTCACCTTTTCCAGGATTTCCAACACCTCTTCTCTACATACCTCAAAGCCATCCATTCTACTTATTTGTGCCTCAGTATTCTCATCGACAACAATGCCCTGTTCCTGAGTGAATACTGAAGAAAAGTATTCATTCAGTGTCTCCCCAATCTCTTCCGCCTCTACACGCAACTTCCCACTACTATCCTTGACTGGTCCTATTCCTACCCTAGTCATTCTTTTATTCCTAACATACCTATAGAAAGCCTTAGGGTTTTCCCTAATCCTACCGACTCGGGACCTTTCATGTCCCCTCCTTGCTGCTTTTAGCTCTCTCTTCAGGTCCTTCCTGGCTACCCTATCACTCTCAATCGCCCCAATTGGACCTTCACGTCTCATCTTGAGGTAGGCCGCCCTCTTCCATTTAACAAGGGATTCCAATTCCTTATTAAACCACGGCTCCCTCGCACGACCCTTTCCTACCTGCCTGACCGGTACATAATTATCAAGGACACTCAATAGTTGCCCCTTGGACAAGTTCCACATATCATTTACACTCTTGCCTTGGAGTCTACTTTTCCAAGCCACACATCCTAAGTCATGCCTCACCGCATCATAATTTTCCTGACCCCAGCTATAACTCTTGCCTTGTAGTACACACTTATCCCTCTCCATCACGAGAGTAAAAATCACCGAATTATGGTCACTATCCCCAAAGTGCTCACCTACCTTTAATTCTAACACCTGGCCTGGTTCGTTACCCAGAACCAAATCCAGTATGGCCTCACCTCTTGTTGGCCTGTCTACATATTGTGTCAGGAAACTCTCCTGCACACATTGAACAAACACTGACCCATCTAACGAACTTGAGCTATAGCTTTCCCAATCAATATCAGGAAAGTTAAAGTCCCCCATAACAACCACCCTATTACTGTCACTCATCTCCTGAATCACCTTCCCTATCCTTTCTTCTACGTTTCTAGGACTATTGGGAGGCCTGTAAAAGACTCCTAACAGGGTGACCTCACCTTTCCTATTCCGAACCTCAGCCCAAACTACCTCAGATGGCAAGTCCTCATCCATCGTCCTTTCCACCACTGTAATACTATCTTTGTGGCAACTTACCCAGGAATATTCTATCAACAATAAGTAGAACAAATCCAACTCAACCAATTACCACCCCATTAACCTACTTTTCGTGGTGCTGAAATAGATAATTGACAGTCCTTTCAAGCAATGATCTAATAATTACAACCTCGGTCCAAACATGGACAAAAGTGTTGAACTCCAGAGGTGAGACAGCATCTGACCAAGTATGCACTCAAGATCCCTTGTAAAACTGGAGACAGTGCACAACAGAGGAACAACTTTGCTGGTGGATTCATTCCTAGCACAAAGAAAGTTAATTTTGCTGGTGGGAATTAATTATCTCAGTCTGAGAACATCACTGTGGGAGTCCCATAGGGTAGTGTCCTAAGCGCAAAGCATCTTCAGCTGCTTCATCTATGACCATCCCTCCATTATAAAGTGAGAAGTGAGAATGTGCAATCATCCGCAAACAATGTTCAGTACCATTCATGATTGTGAATGAAACTGAAGATATTCTTGCTAAGTTGCAGATGACACAAAGGTAGGTGGAGGGGCAGGTAGTATTGAGGAATCAGGAAGGTTACAAAAGGACTTGGACGGGATAGGAGAGTGGGCAAAGAAATAGCTGGCGGAAAGTAATGTGGGAAAGTGTGAAGTTATGCTCTGTGGTTCCTGACCAACAAAATTATGCACTGTGGAAGAATAGTGGCATTGACTATTTTCTAAACGGGTAAAGGCTTTGGAAAGGGACTTGTAAGTCCTAGTTTGGGATTCCCCTAAGGTAGCATACAGATTCAGTTGAAAAATAAATGCTATGTTAGAATTCATTTCAAGAGAGTTAGAGAAGTACAAGAGCAGAGATTTATTGCTAAAGCTGTATAAGGTTCTGGTCAGACTGCATTTGAGATGTTGTGAGCAGGTTTTGGCCCACTATCAAAATAAAATGTGCTGGTATTGGAGGGAGACCAGAGGAGGTTTACAAGAATGATCCTGGCAATGAAGAGCTTGGCGAGCAGGTGAGGATTTTGGGTCTGAACCTGATGGGAATTTAGAAGGATGAGGGGTAACTGCTTAAATCTTCCAGAATACTAAGAAGCCTGGATAGACTGGACATGAAGAAGATCTTTCCACTAGCAGGAGAGACTAGGACCTGAAAGTGAAGGTGTGACTCTTTAGAACTGAGATGGAGAATTCCTTCGGCCAGAAAGTGATTAATCTGTGGAAATCATTACTGCAGAGGACCATGGAGGCTAAGTCTTCGAGTATATTTAAGACAGGTTCTTGATTTTGGGGGTAAGGAATTCAAGGTATATAAGGAGAAGGCAGAAGATGTGTCTACCAGTTCTAATTATAAGAATCAGCTGGACAAGAGGCCAGTTAATTCAGAAGGCTAGATAGTATTGCTTAGTAGTGCCTGCGCTGTGAGTTTAGTCTCTGAGATGATACTTATAGTCTGTGACTGGTTGATAAAATATGTTATCGTAGCATAGGGATGGATAGCAGAGTATGATTAACAACTCTATAAAAATGAGGTCTGTGTAAGGAGTGAGAGAATCAGCCTTGTATATAAGTCAACACATTTGATTTTATAAATAAAGTCTTCCTAATGCCTGTTTTAAATGTTATTTTTAAGACATTTATGTGCCTTGGTCCTTTCCAATGTTGACCTCTATTAGGTTTTGTTACTTTCTATTTTTCTTGGTGCTACTTGTTTTCTTTCCTGTTTCAATTTTTCTTGTGCACAAACATAAACTGAACAGATTCAAGAAACTTGGTTTAGAAAATGAAAATAATCAAGGTTGAGGTTCTTCCATTTGAAGTCATGCTTCTCTAGGAGTTCCTGTGTATGATCTTGAATCCAAAGTGTAATATATTGCATTATTGTTATTATTATATTGAATGAATGGACCATTGTCTGATCATGTTCAGGTGATTTTGTTTACAAGGTATGATGACCATGTTTTGTCTGGCTTTTGATTAAACAGACTGTGGAACATAGTGGTATCCATTAGCAAAGAAAATAATTGGATAATAAGACAATTTTAACTTGGAAATTAAATACAAATTCACATTTTTTTCCATTTATGTAGAAAGAAGTTTGGGGCAACTACTCCACCATTTATTGACTATCTGAAAGAGATTCTGCGTAGATATCCTGATGGTGGCCAAATTCTGAAGGTAAATCCTTTACAATAGATGAATGGTTTACTAACTCTGTGGAAAATGTCATCTTTTAATTGGGATCATTCCTTCGAAATCACTTGTTACATTTTCATTTGGGTTTCATTGTAATTAATTTAATTGTTGAAAGCTGGAGCAGGATGGATCATAAGATGGTTACAACAAAGAGGATAAAAACCTAAAGAACTGCGGATGCTGTAAATTAGAAACAAAAACATAAGTTGCTGGAGAGATCTCAGTGTCCATGTACCTAGATCCCTGAAAGTTGCTACCAAGGTTGATAGGGTTGTTAAGAAGGTGTACGGTGTGTTAGATTTTGTTGGTAGAGGGATTGAGTTTCGGAGCCATGAGGTCATGTTGCAGCTGGACAAAGCTCGGGTGCAGCTGCATTTGGAGGATTGTGTACAGGTCAATGGATCCCATTTACCACCCCTGAGAAAAAGAACAGGAAATAATATCACTATGGTAAATCACATCACCACAGGAAATGACATCACTGACCCAAAGGAGCCCAAATAGAAAGCAGGAAACACCAACAGTGCTTCGTTCGGAGGCTCACTGAAGATGTTACTTAGCATAGTGACGAAACGTCTGAAAACGAACCTTCCAGCTCAGCGAGCAAACCTACTTCCAGAACATTTTAAAAGGCTTGACATTACTCAGTGTTTACGGTCAGATAGACATGCATTGAAATTTAGCTTGTAGGTATAGTTAGCAATTAGCAAAGTAAATGTCATGTCGGCCTTCATTGGAAGAGGGGTTGCAGTACAAGAATAAAGAAAGAATGGGCACTACGTCCTGGTCTAACCAGAGTTGTCCACATTCCATGGACAAATTAAAAAGAAAGTCTTGCTATAATTGTGCAGGAATCATTCCAAAGCAATCATACCATGCTTGAAATGTTAACTTTGTCTCTCTCTCTCTTCTCAGATGCTGCCAGATCTGCAGAGTTTCTCCAGCACTGTTTTTATTCTATAACTAAAATCTGTTATTTTATTGAGACCAGAAGGGATTGCCAAGGCTAGGAGTAACAGTTTAAAACTGGGAGAAATTGTTCCGAAGAAAAATCACACTGGTCTCGAAATGTTAACTCTGTTTCTTTTTCCACAAATGCTGCCAGATCTGCTGAGTTTCTCCAGCATTCTTTCTATTTGTTTAAGGTTTGCAGCATCTTCAGTACTGGTATAACTTAGTGAGTTTTGAGAACATTTGTAGCTCAGGTAGAGGTTCTGGATGTAAGTTGGTATAACCTGATTTGCCTGTCCAAGTCCAGGTTCCATTTATAAGAGGTTCAGTGTCCCATTGATTTAAAGCTCACCTCTCAGCCATAAAGTTATCCACGGTCTCCTCACATTTGTACATTCACTAATGCTAGCACTATGAATAATATAAATATTACTATATTTGAGGTCCTGCTTTATAATTTCTTTCCTAACTTGATAAAATCTGTGATTGGACCTCATACCTCTTTGTACCTGTCACATTGGTTTTAATTTGGATCATACCTATAGCTGTTTGTTTCCCGACTATGCAGCTACTCAGTAACCTCTTTAAGCCAGGCACCAAGCAGGCAACATACCATCTAAGAATCATGGCTAAGGCCATATAAACACCAGTCTGTTTCCTAGGTATAGACTCATTGTTCACCTCTACCCGCAATTGAGGTAACTGTCAGCTATAATTTCTTGAAGAGACATTAGCTTACCACCTCTGACCCCAAGTTGAAAACTCATAGATAAATTCAACTCCTCAGGGCCGTCAAGTTTTAACCTGATTTTAACCCAACTGACTGTCCATTAATTCAACTTAAGATTTCCTTATACATGTCAGAAGATGCCAAACCTCCATGTGCTGCTAGCCAATCATAACTCTAGTAGGTGTCTTCTCACAGCAGTAACAATAGCAGCTGTGACCACTTGTAGGAATACAGTCAACTCTCCCATTGAGGATCATTACTCAGTTTGGACACCTAAGTAAATGAGTAGTTTGTAAGGGCTAGTAGACAGGCTCCCATGAGAAGGTAGAGGCTATAATTGAGAGAGTGTGAAATGTAAAATTTGAGTTATAAATTCTATGGTAGGGAGAGCTTCTGTTAATCCTAGCCTGCCTCATGGAGCAAGCAAATTCTGCCACAGGTGAAATACCATTAATTTGTCCAAGGGCTAATGGGCCATTTGAAGCCATTCCCCACAACTGGCAAAATACCAGTAGAGCCACACAGGTAACAGGCTTGATCCCCCTCCCACTAGGCCTACCCAATTTTACATCCCTGCCACCCCACCCACCTGGTCAAAACTTTTAAAAGGGGTATATAAAATACTAGCCATAGGTCCCTTGAATTTGACTCTGGCTGCAATCAAAAACTTACCACCACTTTTCAGAAATTAGAGCGGAACACTGTTTGGACACACGATAAAAATAAGGGGTAGGCCATTTAGAACAGAGTTGAGGAGAAACTTCTTCACCCAGAGAGTGGTGGATACATGGAATGCTCTGCTCCAGAAGGCAGTGGAGGCCAACTCTCTGGATACTTTCAAGAAAGAGCTGGATAGAGCTCTGAAAGATAGTGGAATCAAGGATTATGGGGTTAAGGCAGGAACAGGATACTGATTGTGGATGATCAGACATGATCATAATGAATGGTGATGCTGGCTCGAAGGGCCAAATGGCCTACTCCTGCATCCATTGTCTATTGAAAGCAAAACATGTTGTGGAGACACCTGCTGTACTTTGCCTGGCCCTTCTTGACTGCCTTATTGTTATCCATTCGCTATCTGTTTGCATAAGCTTACACTGGATGGTGACCATACTCAAAATCTTCAATTTGATCATGGCTGATCATCCAACTCACCACCCTGTTTCTGCCTTCACCCCAATCCTTTTGATCCTGTTAGCCCTATGAAGTATATCCTAACTCCTCCTTGAAAATTTTCAACGTTTTAGCCTCAACCTCTCTCTGTCACAGTGAATTCCACAGGCTTACCAATCTCTGGGTGGATAAATTTTTTCTTCGCTCAGTCCTAAGTGATCTGTCACTTTTCCTTAGACTGTGATTCAGGTTTTTAGTAATTTCCTAATGTCAGATTAAATGGCCTACAGTTTACACTCTCCAACTGGCCTTGATTAGTGGTGCTACCTTCCACAAATGTTTGTCTTGTCAGGTTTTGCTTCTTTCCACAGCTTTAACATTATCCTTTGCCTTACACAGTCTGCCACTTACCAGCTAGTTAAAACTGAGCAGCTGTCTTGTTTCCATGAGCCTTCCAAGTCCATCAGTGCAGTTCACTACTCGAGGGAGCAGATTTGGTCTGGGATAACTTGTCTACATCCATTGGATTGTATTCCTAACTAAGAGATGTCATTTCTCAATACAATCAGGAGTAGTTGCACACACATGCTGTTTGTGTCCTATTCTGAGAAGCATCACCCGATTATTTGTCCCCTGTACATGTCTGGCTGGCCAATCCTATCTTTTTCTAAACATTTCCCGTGTTACACTATAAACGATCAAAATTCACCAGTTACGCACTAATCAGCTTCTTCTGATTTCACTTGATTTTATATGAAGATTCATAAAGATGTACAGCATGGAAACAGACCCTTCGGTCCAACCCGTCCATGCCGACCAGATATCCCAGCCCAATCTAGTCCCACCTGCCAGCACCCGGCCCATATCCCTCCAAACCCTTCCTATTCATATACACATTCAAATGCCTCTTAAATGTTGCAATTGTACCAGCCTCCACCACATCCTCTGGCAGCTCATTCCATACACGTACTACCCGCTGCATGAAAAAATTGCCTCTTAGGTCTCTTTTTTATCTTTCCTCTCTCACCCTAAACGTATGCCCTCTAGTTCTGGACTCCCCGACCCCAGGGAAAAGACTTTGTCTATTTATTCTATCCATGCCCCTCATAATTTTGTAAACCTCTATAAAGTTACCCCTCAGCCTCCGATGCTCCAGGGAAAACAGCCCCAGTGTGTTCAGCCTCTCCCTGTAACTCAGATCCTCCAACCCTGGCAACATCCTTGTAAATCTTTTCTGAACCCTTTCAAGTTTCACAACATCTTTCCGATAGGAAGGAGAC
>NC_057748.1:514390-553168 GCF_004010195.1 Chiloscyllium plagiosum
TGACAAGATGTACATATCACTGCAAAGGCCATTTTTGCTCCTTCACAATCTACAGACCCAGAACATAACACCGTCTTATTCCTCTACAAACACTTTCCCAAGTTAAATTAATAGCTATGACTTATATTTTAAGTTTAATCAAGAGACTTATCTCCAAAAACATATAATCAAGAAAGAATCCACTATACTCACTACTGCAGCCTTTCTCTTGGACAGACTTAAAACAATGATTAACTTATCTGATTCTGTGCTGTGAACTTTGCCCAACAGTTCCAAGATTAGTTGTGTATTTCACTGTTTGTTAATTTTCCCAGATGCACTCCGATGTTCAGCGATACACGAATTCAAACAGCAAAGGCGGTAACTGTGCAGGTTCTCTCTCTCTTTCTCTCTCTCTCTCTCCTGCACTGTCCTCACCATGTCATTGCCCAAGTAGTTAGCCTGGCCCTACTTGACTGCCTTGCTGTGAGCTATTCTCTGACTGTTTGTATAAGTTTACACTGAATGGTGATTATATTCAAAATCATGGTATTTGTTAATTAACTTAACAGAAATAAATCTAATTCGTAAATAGATAGAAACATAGAAAATAGGAATTCTTCACATTGTTTGTTGCCTGCCTATTTAATTTTAATTTGATCTCTAGATTTCATTAATTGAATACTACATAGAGTTTTAGTAGGCTTTAATTTAAAAATAATTGATCTAATGATAATTTTCATTATAATTTAGTTAATTAAGTGTAAGTTAAAATTATCAAATACTTGCCAAGTTTTGACTTGTTCTGGGACATCACTTCGCAAGTATTCCCACCTATTGATATTGTCCCCCTCTCCCACTGTGCTTTGCTGGTCTGAAGGGAGAAATGGCTTCACCCTTCAGTGCATGCACATGAATATTTGAATAGAAGCAAAAGTAAGTTATTTAGCCCTATAACACTACTCTAGCATTCAATAAGACCATATTCTTAATGGTTCACTAATGTCCTTCAGGAAAGGAAACTGCCATCCTTACCTTGTCTGGCTTACATGTGACTCCAGACCCACAGCAATGTGGTTGACTCTTATTGCTCTCTTGGTAATTAGGAATGGGCAATAAATGCTGGACTAGCCAGTGGCATCCTCATCCCATGAATGAATAAAAAAAACTGACCAGCTTGTATTCTGAATTCCAGATTCCATCTCTTCCCAATAACCTTTGATTCCCTTGCCCAATGATAATCTATCCACCTTTATCTTAAAAATATTCAAAGACCATGCCTCCAAAGTTAGACAACTATCTGACAGAAGTTTTCTTTATTTGGGGTCTAATTTTTTTAACAATGCCTCTTAGTTTTAAGCCCACCCACAAGAGGAAACATCCTCTGATCTACATCATTAATAGAAATTGTATAAAGTTAGGGAATCAGCACAGACCCTTGCAGAACCGTACTTATCACTTCCTGTCAATCTGAAAAAGATGCATTTATACATGCTTGTTGTTTTCTGCCAGCCAATCTTCTATCTGCTCTGGTATGCTATCCTCTACACCATGAACACCTATTCACATAATCTCTATGTAGAACCTTGGCAAAAGCCGTCTGGAAATCCAAGTCCAGTACATCAACAAGCTCCCTTTACCCATGGTGCATTTCACTCCTTCAAGAAATTCTATTGACATAGTTAAACAGAATTCCCTTTCACTAAACCGCACTGATTCTTAGAAAACATAGAAAATAGAAGCAGGAGGGGTCCATTCGTACCTGTTCTTCCATTTATAGTTGATCATCCAATTCAGTACCTTGATCGCCCTTTTACCCCATACCATTTGATCCCGTTGGCCTCTTTCTAATTAGCCTGAGATTTTCCAAGTCGTCAATTATAAACTTGTTACTGATCAATTCTAGCACTTTGTATTGTTATGCTAAAAATACCTAACAGGCTGTTTAAGATCTGGTCAAAATTAATACAAGAAGAAATGCACTTTAATATGAAGCAAGTTTATTCACTTATTCTACCTGGATATTACAGACATATTTGGATGTGAGCATAAGGTACAGTTAGTAAGTTTGCAGATGATACCAAAATTGGAGGTATAGTGGGCAGCGAAGAAGGTTACTTCCGATTACAATGGGATCTTGATCATTTTGGGAAAGCAAATCTTAGCAGGACATACACACTTAATGGTAAGGTCCTGGGGAGTGTTGCTGAACAGAGACCTTGGAGTGCAGGTTCATAGCTCCTTGGAAGTAGAGTCGCAAGTAGATAGGATAGTGAAGTAGGCGTTTGATGTGCTTTCCTTTATTGGTCAGAATATTGAGTACAGTTGGGAAATCATGTTGTAGCTGTACAGGACATTGATTAGGCCACTTTTGGAATATTGTGTGCAATTCTGATCTTCTTCCTATCGGAAGGTTATTGTGAAACTTGAAAGGGTTCAGAAAAAATTTACGAGGATGTTGCCAGGGTTGAAGGATTTGAGTTATAGGGAGAGGTTGAATAGGCTGGGGTGTTTTCCCTGGAGTGTCGAAGGCTGAGGGGTGACCTTTTAGAAGTTAATGAAATCATGAGGAGCATGGATAGGATAAATAGACAAAGTCTCTTCCCTGGGTTCGGGGAGTTCAGAACTAGAGGGCATAGGTTTAGGGTGAGAGGGGAAAGATATAAAAGAGACCTAAGGGGCAATCTTTTCATTCAAAGGATAGTACGTGTATGGAATGAGCTGCCAGAGGAAGTGGTGGAGGCTGGTACAATTGCAACATTTAAAAGGCATTTGGATGTGTATATGAATAGGAAGGGTTTGGAGGGATGTGGGCCGGGTGCTGGCAGGTGGGGCTAGATTGGTTTGGGATATCTGTTCAGCATGGACGAGTTGGACCGAAGGGTCTGTCTCCATGCTGTACATCTTTATGACTCTATAACATGTGGAAAAAATCTATTCACTCAAACTACATAATACACATATGTATGCAAACAACTGAATCTCACATTGACTTCTATCTGTCAGGGACTTTAGAGATGGTGGCGCTTGGAACTCTGTCTTGGATTCCAATCCACCATTTTTGTGAACCCAGACAATGGTGAACATCCAGATGAGTGAGGCAAACAGTCTGATACTTACACTAATCTGAATCTAAAATTATGTGCTGAGGCGCCAATACCAACTTTTCCAGACATTCCACAGTGCAGACAACATGCTGTAAAGATTTCCTTGTGGCTCCATGTTAACTACATGAAAGAATAGTTCCCACAGCCAATCAATGTTATGCATTTACCTCCCAGCTAAAACAGGCATTTTTTTTTACACCAAGCCTCTTTTCGTGTATTTTTCCACTTTGCTTCAATTGATCATTGCAATGAGCAGTTAACCCTTAACAATTAATCCCTAAAGGTCTAGCTTGAAGTACCATTTTAAGCCCAACACTTCTCACTTTCCACACAGCAGATATCATGCATTATATAACTGATGGTCTTTCTTTTTCTATAGGAACTTATTCAAAATGCAGATGATGCTGAGGCTAAGGAGGTGGTGTTTATATTTGATGAACGAACATATGGGTCAACATCTGTGTTTATGAAGGATCTTAAAAAGTTTCAAGGTGTGTCTGTTCAAGATGTAAAACTGATAAGATGCAACAAGAATTATAAGAGAATTTAGAAGTTCAGTTTTATTCTTTCTCAAGATAACTGATGAATTTCAAACAAATATTGATTAAATGATAGTCCTATCTAATAATATGTGATGGCAACTATTCTAATTGTGTCAATATATGTAAGAAAATTAGTAGTTTATTTCTTTCCATCCCACTATGCCCCTCTTTTTCAATGCTACTCTAATTTTGTTATCTGAACTTTTTTTTAAAAAATTCATTCATGTGATGGGAGCATTGCTGGTTAAGTGGTATTTATTGCCCAATCCTAATGAATGAACTAGGTGGGTTTTCTCCAACAATTGTCAATGGATTTATGGTCATCATTTAGACTCTTTACACCAGATTTTATTTTATTGAATTCAAATTGGTAGGTGTTGGAGTTTGAACCCTTGTCCTCAGAACATTACCTAGGTCTCTGGATTAACAGAGGGTCCAACAATAATTAGACTAGGCCATTGCCTCCCATTTCTAGTCTTAGATATTCAGTTACTTGAGACCTTTCTCATGATCTGTGGCTCTTAACAAGAGGAAAAGCATCAATATTGATTGAGGTAAAAAGTTGACAATCCAAAAGGCATAAGAAGAATAGGCTAAATTTTGTTTAGTGTGATGGGCGGTGGAAATAAATCATTGTGCAGGACATCTCTTGTCAGAGAAAATTGTATTCAGTTGAGTCAACAATGAGAAGCTAAGGAATCAGGATGTTTGTCTGTTTGAGACAAGCACTTTATTTTCATGAACTTAAAAACCCACTTTCAAGTCTTATGACCTTTTTGAATTATCCAGGAATTTGGGGAACCTATAATTCATTACTTTCTCCATGGCAATGTCTCAGCCAATTATGATCAATTTACAAATCAATCAGCACTCTGTTCTCCTGTGGTATAAATTGTGATTGTTTGAAATTTGGGAATTCTTGCATGTGTTCTGATGAGTTCAAGATGAAACATTTTCACTCTTCAGAAATATTCCAGTTCTGTCTACCAGGTGACTGCTCATAATTTAAATGATGTGTATTGGAAATTAAGGCAATCTTCCCAATTTGACAAAACTGAAATGAGTTTCTTGCCCTTCACACCTCACCCTTTGAAAGCTGGAAGCTTATGGAGAGGTGAGGACCTACTGATATCATCATCGGACTATTAATCCAGTGACCCAGGTAATGTTCTGGGGACCAGGTTTTGGATCTCTCCATGTTAGATGGTGGAATTTAAATTCAATAAAATTCTGGAAATAAGAGTCCACTGATGACCGTGAAATCATTGTCAATTGTCAGGAAAAACCCATCTGGCTCACTAATATCCTTTTAAGGACAGAAGCTGCCATCCTTATCTGGTCTGGCCTACATGTGGCTCCAGACCCACAGCAATGTGGTTGACTTTTAGCTGCCCTCAGGACAATTAGAGATGGGCAATAAATGTTGGCCGAGCCAGCAATGCTCTCGTGAATGAATTAAAAAAAAGAAAGCGAGAGTTTGTGGCATCACAGGAATCATTTAATATGTTCTCTTTTGTCCTTGATGTTGATGAGTGCCATGCTGCATTCTGACAATGCTTGCAGCCCAAAAATAACAACAGGAGCCAGCACAAGGATGGCACACCAGTCAGCAGAAAAACAGCTAATACAGGCCCCCAACTAACATAAGAGTTTACAGGGCTAAGCTGACTTTTTTTATTCAGTTGTAGGATGTGACCATCTCTGGCTGGCCTCCATTTATTGTCTGTCCCTAGTTGTTCTTGAGAAAGTGTTGGTGAGCTACCTTCTTGCGGTCCACAATGCTATTAGGGAGGCAATCCCAGGATTTTGACCCAACAACACTGAAGGAGAACAGTTATATAGTTCCAAGTCAGGGTGGTAAGTGGCTTGGAGGGGAGCTTGCAGGGGATGGTGTTCCCATGTGTTTGCTGCCCTTGTTTTTCTAGATAGAAGATGTGTGGATTTGGAAGATGTCTAAGAAGCCTTGGTGAATTTCAGCAGTACATCTGCTTTTGCTAGCATTGATGTTGGAAGGAGTGGCCCCTGGTGCATGTGGTGCCAATCACATGTCTGCTAGTGCAGGTTCATAGCTCCTTGAAAGTGGAGTTGCAGTTAGATAGGATTGTGAAGAAGGCATTTGGTATGCTTTCTTTTATTGATCAGAGTACTGAGTACAGGAGTTGGGAGGTCATGTTGCGGCTGTACAGGACATTGGTTAGGCCACTTTTGGAATCTTGTGTGCAATTCTGGTGTCCTTCCTATCGGAAAGATGTTGTGAAACTTGAAAAGGTTCAGAAAAGATTTACGAGGATGTTGCCAGCGTTGGAGGATTTGAGCTATAGGGAGAGGTTGAATGGGTTGGGGCTGTTTTCCCTGGAGTGTTGGAGGCTGAGGGGTGATCTTATAGAGGTTTACAAAATCATGAGGGGCATGGATAGGGTAAATAGGCAAAGTCTTTTCCCTGGGGTCGGGGAGTCCAGAACTAGAGGGCATAGGTTTAGGGTGAGAGGGGAAAGATATAAAAGAGACCTAAGGGGCAATGTTTTCACACAGAGGGTAGTACGTGTATGGAATGAGCTGCCAGAGGAAGTGGTGGAGGCTGGTACAATTGCAACATTTAAGAGGCATTTGGATGGGTGTATGAATAGGAAGGGTTTGGAGGAATATGGGCCAAGTGCTGGCAGGTGGGACTAAATTGAGTTGGGAATCTGGTTGGCATGGACTGGTTGGACCGACGGGTCTGTTTCCATGCTGTACATCTCTATGACTCTATTACCAGAGTCTCTGGATTAGCAGTCCAGTGATGATGCCACTAGGCCATCACCTCCCAATAAGCTTCCAGCTTTCAAAGTGAGAGTTATGAAAGGGCTAGAAACTCATTTCAGTTTTACCAAATAGGGAAGATTGTCATAATTTCCAGTGCATAATTATGAGCAATTACCTAGTAGACAGAACGGATGTTATTAGCGCTTCACCCATTCAGGCAAGTGGGGAGTATTCCATCACATTCCTGACTTGTGCCTTAACGATGATTGACTAGCTTTGGGGTGTTAGGAGTCCAGTTACTCGTCACAGTATTTCTAGCCTCTGACCTGCTGGTGTAGCCATGGTATTTATGTGGTGAGTCCAGTTGAGTTTCGGATCAAGGTAACCCCCAGGATGTTGATAGTGGGGGACATAATGCTGGTAACACCACTGAATGTCAAGGTGTAGTGTTTAGATTGCCTTTTATTGGAGATGTTCCTTGCCTGGCATTTGTATGTCCTGATTGTTTTTTGCCACTTGTCAGCCGTAACCTGGATATTGTCCAGATTTTGTTGCATTTAAACAAGGACTGCTTCAGTATCTGAAGAATTGCAAATAATGCTGAACAATTTAATAATGCTGAATAATTGCATAGTCATCAGCAACTATCCTGACCTCTGACCTTATGATGAAGGGAAAGTCATTAATGAAGCAGTTGAAGATGATTGGGCCGAGGATACTACCCTGAGAAACTCCTGCAGAGATGTCCTGGAGCCTAGGTGACTGATATCCAGCAATCACAACCATCTTACTTTGTGCTTGGTATGATCCCAACTAGCAGAGAGTTTGCTCCTGATTCCCACAATTTCAGTTTATGCTTGGGCTCCCTGATGCCACACTTGGTTGAATACAGCTCTGTCTTTCATTTGCTGCTTATGATGTTTTACACGGAAGCATTCCTATTCTGTAGCTTCACTTCATTTTTAGGGATGCCTAGTGCTACTCCTGACATGCCTCCTGCACTCTCTATTGAACCAGAGTTGATCCCTAGGCTTAATGATAATGTTGTCTGGGGATATGCTGGGCTTTGAGGTTGCAGGTTGTGTTGGAGTACAATTCTGTTGCTGTTGACAGCCCACAGTACCTAATAGATGCCCAGTCTTGAGTTGCTAGATCTGTTTAAAGTGTATCCCATTTAGCACAGTGATAGTGCCACACAAGTAGAGAGTATTCCCAATGTGAAGGTGGGACTTTGTCTCCAAAAGGAGACAGGCTGACAGATTGGTGAGAATGAGGTCAGGTATGTTTTTCACTCTTGTTGGTTTCTCACACTCTGTCACAGGCCTAGTCTAGCGGCTATGCCCTTTAGCACCTGACCAGCTTGATCAGTAAAGCTGTTGCCAAGTACACTTGGTGGTGGACAGTGAAACCAACACCTCCCCCCTCCCGCCAACAAGAGGGCATTTTGTGGCCTTGCCACCCTCCGTGCTTCCTCCAACGTGGAGGAGTACAGATTCATCAAGCAAGTGAAGACAGTACATGGTAATCAGCAGGTGGTTTCCTTGTTCATGTTTAACCTGAAGTCATGTGACTTCATGGAGTTCAGAGTTAATGCTGAGGACTCCCAGAGCAACTCTATTTCGACTGTACCTCTGTATACAACTGTGATGCCATCTCTGCTGGGTCTGTCCTGCCAGTGGACAGGACATATCCAGGAACAGTGATGATGGTGTCTGGGACATTGTCTGTAAGGTATGATTCTGTGAGTATGACAATGAGATAGCTGTCCCAGATGTTGGTAAGGAGGACAATGCAGGTTTGGCAGCGCTGTTTTTGCTATTGTCACTTCTGGTGGCTAGGTCAATGACATGTGATCTTTTTCATCTAGTTTCATTTCCTTGTTGGGAAATACCTGCTCATAAGATACAGTCACAGAAGTTTGCTCATTAATGCAGGATGTTGAGCGCCCATGGGGCTTAATTGGCAACCCAATACCAGTGATTTTGAAGGCCACTGCAGCTTGGTGGCATGGTGGCTCAGTGATTAGCACTGCTGCCCTCACAGTGCCAGGATCCCAGGTTCAATTCCACCCTCAGACAACTGTGAGAGTTTGCACATTCTCCCTGTGTCTGTGTGAGTTTACTCTGGGTGCTCTGTTTTCCTCCCAGAGTCCAAAGGTGTGCAGGTTAGCTGGATTGGTTATGCTAAATGCCCATAGTCTAGGGATGTGCAAGCTAGGTGGGTTAGCCATGGGAAATGCAGGGTTACAGAGAGAGGATAGAGGGATAAGTCTGAGTGGGATGCTCTTTGCAGTGCCAGTGTGGACTTGATGGGCTGAATGGCCTGCTTCCACTCTGTAGAGATTCTATGATTCTTACTTTGTTTTCAAGAATCTGCAGGTGACAATTGTGGCACGTTTTAAATAGCAATTAAGAATGCAACAAATGCACTGAATTAGAGAGCTGCAGTTGCTGTGAGATGCCGGACAAATAAGAACAGTCCAACCGAAATGGCAATGGCATTCACAGCCATGGCTGTTTTCCGTATGTTCAAGATGTCATGGATGGTACCCATGTTCCCTCTAAGGAATCATCTGAGTAGTTGATAGTATTCATCAAAAGAACAGAATTTTATTCACTCACTGTGCAATATGTGACCACTGGAAGTGAATAGTTAGACGTGTGCAAAATATATCAGTAGTAACAAAGGTACCCATGTGCTTTGACACTCACTTGTTTGTTCTAAGTCTAGAAAATTAATTAATCGACCCCTTATCTGGAGATGCTCTGGTCAGACCTGACTGATGCCAGAAACCTGTGCAATGTGGAAGAAGAGAGGTATCACTCTTCTGAAAATACCCTTCCATTCACTTAATCACCCTTTGGGTACTTTACAGGATGAGCTAGTGAGAGAGCATGGAACAATACAGAACAGGGAAGCCCCTTCAGCCCAACATGTCTATGCTGACTATGATACCATTCTAAACTAATTCCATCTGCCTGTGCTGGTCTGTATCCCTCTACTCCTGTTATATATCGGTCTAAATGTCCATGAAACATTGCAGTTATATCTGCTTCTACCACCTCCCCTGTCAGCACACTCCACGCACTTACCACTCTCTGTGTAAAAAGCTTCACTCCAGGTAAGGAAGCATATTGTTCAAGTCAACGCTTGCCCTAATTCTTTACCATTGAGTATCTTATGGCCCACCTGCATAAGGGGAGGAAATGGTCTAGTGGTATTGTTGATGGATTGTTAATTCAGAGACCTGGCTAACGTTCTGGGGACCCAAGTTCAAATTCCACCTTAGCAGATGGTGGAATTTGAATTCAATAAAATCTGGAATTAAGAATATAATGGTGACCATGAAACCATTGCTGATTGTCAGCAAAACCCATCTGGTTTACTAATATCCTTTAGGGAAGGAAACTGCCATCCTTACCTGGTCTGCCCTAAGTGTCATTCTAGACCTACAGCAATGTGGTTGACTCTTATCCTCAATGAGGAATGGACAATAAATGTCAGCCTAGCCAGCAACGCCTTCATCCTGTGAATGAATACACACAAAAAAAAATAAATGAAATGAGTCTTTTAATACACTGGCACTTTTAGAGCTTGTTAAATTAAGTGTTCCAGAGTTTATTTTGACAAAGTACTTTCTCAAAATGTTGGACTGCTGTGGTTCAGGAAGGCAACTTGTCATCATCATCTCAAGAGTAATTGAGAATGGGCACAGAACACTAGTGTTACTTGTAATTCTCACAACCTGTGAACATTTTTGAAAAACCTATTCAAGTTCCTTTTCATTTCAAAAGAGATCGCTATTTTCGTTTGTGAACATTACCAGCAACTTTGTGATCACTGTTTTCTATTTTGCTCCTTTAGGCCCAGCTCTCATAGTTTATAACAATTCTGTATTCTCAGAAGAGGATTGGCATAGTATTCAAACTACAGGAATCAGTAAAAAGCGTAATGATCCCAGCAAAGTTGGCCAATTCGGCCTTGGATTCAATACTGTTTATCACATTACAGGTATAAGAATTACTTTTAGTAAACAAAAGAGTATTATATAATACAATTGGAAAATGCTATTCTATGTTTTACTTGAAGTAAGTTAGCCATTTATAAGTGTTACCTTTACATATATGAGAACACAAGAACGTGGAGCAGGAGTCAGTAGTTCAGCCACTTGAGCCTGTTCCACCAATCAATATGATCATGGTTGATCTCATCTTGGCCTCAACTCCACTTTCCTGCCTACTGTCCTTAACCTTTCAATCCATTACTAACTAAAAATCTATCTACCTCCTCCTTAAGTTTACTCAATGTCCTAGCATCTGCTATAAGCTAGGAGAGTTAATTCAATAGATTCACAACCCTAGGAGAGAATTAATATTTCCTCATCTCTGTTTTAAATATGTTACTTCTTATCCTAAAACTAGGACCTCTTATTCTAGATTGCCACATAGGGGAAACAGGTAAAAACAAGGACTGCAGATGCTAGAAATCAGAGTCTAGATTAGAGTGGTGCTGGAAAAGCACAGCAGGTCAGGCAGCATCTGAAGAGCAGGAAAATCGAAGTTTTGGGCAAAAGCCCTTCATCAGGAATAGACTTCCTGATGAAGTGCTTTTGCCCGAAACATCGATTTTCCTGCTCCTAGGATGCTGCCTGACCTGCTGTGCTTTTCCAACACACTCTAATCTAGACATAGGGGAAACATCCTCCCCTCTGAATGTTTTGTTAATCCCCTTTAGCATCTCATAGACATCAATTAGATCTCCTCTCATTCTGCTGAATGCCAGTGAGTATAAGCCTACACCATTCAAACTCTCTTCATAAGACAAACCCCTCATCTTTTGAATCAACAAAGTGAACCTCTTCTGAACTAATTCAAATGCAACAATATCCCACCTTGAGTAAGGAAATCAGAATTGTACAAAATATTCCAGTTGGGATCTCATTAATGCCTCGTACAGTTGCAGCACACGTCCCTCCTTTTATAATCTGTCTCTTTTGCAATAATTGCCAAAATTCCTTTTGCCTTCCCTATTACTTGCTGCACCCGCATATTAGTTTTGTGCAATTTATGCACAAGGACACCCAGATCCCTTTGCACTGAAGCACTTTGAAATTTCTCTCCATTTAGATCATAAGTTGCTCTTCTTTTCCTCTGACCAAATGGATAACGTCATACTTATCCATGTTAAACTTGGTCTGCCAAATTTGGCCTATTCACCTATGCAATTCATATCTATTCGTAAATTTCTCATTTCTTCATTGCAATTTACTTTCCCATGTATTTTAGTATCATTTGTAAATTTGACAGTCTATCCTCGCATCTAAGTCATTAATATAGATTGTAAATAGTTGGGGCCCAAGGACCAAAATCTGTGACACCCTGCTAGTTACGTCTTGCTAACCAAGAAAAGACCCTTTTATTCCAACTCACTGCTTTCTATTGATTTGCCAATCCTCTATCCAAGCTAATAAATTACCCCAACCCCATCTTACTTGTGTGTTAACCTTTTAATGCCTCACCTTATCAAATGCCATCTGGATATCCAGATCTACTGGACTATATATATTTTAGATGTGTATATCAGCATGAAAACGAAATTGTGAAAATTGTAGTCACTTTTGCTACAGGGAATAGCAGCATCACAAAATAACGCAAAGTTACCAAACTAATAGTATAGTGTTATTTGTCGACATATAGTTAAGATGACCAAATATTTCATAGAACAGTCAGTTAAAGGTAAAAGCTGTCTGGTGTTTATTTTTATATTTGAAGCTTGTCAACTAAAGTCTGATTTGTCAGTTTATGCAGGCAGTATTGTGATCTCCTGTGATGATTTTTAAACTTTAATTCCTGTAGATTTGCCAAGTATATTCAGTGGAAAATACATTGGTATATTTGACCCACAAGAAAAGCTGTTTGGAGAACAAGAAGCTGGATATATATGGTCTCTTGATGACCTAGAGGACAGGAAAGCTCTTGAAAACTCCAGAGATCAGTTCAGACCATTCAGATATGCCATGGAAGCGACTGGGACCATAACATGGGCGAACGCATTAAAAGAACATTATTTCAATGGAACTTTATTTAGATTTCCTTTGAGAACCGAACCTTCAGAAATATTAGACAACTTGTATGACAAAGCAAAGATCTTTGATCTATTTGACTCCTTCCAAGCAGATGAAGATATGAGTCTCCTGTTTCTCAGAAATGTTACTTCTGTCTGTATTAAGCACATTGACACCAGTGGAAATGTAAAAGTCCGTTTAGAAATAGCTGCTTTGCAGCCTGAGTACATTCCAAGTTTTAATAATAACCTCAATGTTGAAAGGCAGGAAGTAATCTCCAGTGTTAAATCTTCTACCTGCATCAAAGCTATTTCACATCGCATTGCAACAGAAGAACATCACAGTCACTGGTTAATAACAAATTGTACAGGCAACACAGGTGTATGGGCTAACTTAGATGATTTGGCTGAGAAGTTAAGTTATACTCCATATGTTGGATTGGCTTTTCCATTAACTAAAGGTGAAACCATAAAGACTGAAACAAGAGCAAACTTCGAAGGGCGTCTTAGTTTCTTTCTACCACTCCCAAATAATGAGGCCAACAAGACTGGACTACCTGTCCATATAAATGCCTTCTTCGGACTTTCAGACAACCGAAGACATATCAAGTGGATTGAATCAGACCAGAGATATGATGAAGCAGCCAAGTGGAATGAGCTATTGATAGAGAAAATCCTTCCATGTGCATACTGCCAATTTATCCTCGATGCTATTACTCTGGCTCAAACCTCAGTGCTAAAACCCTCATCAGTATATCGTTTATGGCCAGACTTTGACAAAATGAATCATAAAGAACGTTGGGTTAAGATAACTAAGGAAACTATCAAGCGTTTGTTGGAACTTAATGTTCTTTGTTTGGCTGCCTGTGAAGAAAAGTGGATAAGAGCTGACAAAGCTATGTTCTTGGAGTGCGATGATCGACGTGACGTAAGACAGGCGATAGAGAATGTTTTGATAAAAGAGGCTCAACCTTTGGTTAGAGTCCCAAGTCATGTGTTTAAAGCCATATTATTCACTTTGGAAGATAAAAGTTACTTAAACATGGTCACGCCAGCATCTTTAAGAAACATACTTCAGCATTGTGATATGTACGGTATTCCATATGAACAAAAATTAATGCTTCTGGAGTATGTTCTAAGTGATGAGCAATACAGTTCCCTTAACAACCTTCAACTCCTACCAGTCAGCAATGGATCTTTTGTGAAGTTCCAAATTAGTTCATCTGATGAGCCTGTATTTACTGACTCAATCAAATTTCCACGGTAAGCATGTCAAAACAATTACGTAAAATATTTCATGTCAGTTTAGCTATATTATTCCATTAGAATTTATTTTTAAGAATTGTGGATTCTGGAGATCTGAAATAAGAACAAAATACTAGCAAAACTCAGCATGTCTGGTGGCATATGTAAATGGAGAAACAAAGTTAAAGTTTCAAGTCGAATGTGACTTCCCCAGAACTGTTGGCACCTGGAAAATGATGGTTTTCATGCTTTGACAAAGAGTGGTGGCAGAAGCAAGTGGGACAAATGGTAAGGATTCCCAGAGCAAAAGGTGAAGAGAGTGCAAAAAGCAGAGTGCAATATGCAAATATAGAGTACATATTAATTGGAGGTGTTAATAACAGAAGATTGATCAGCTCTGCTGAAAATAAACTAATGCAAACAAGATACTGAGTGGCTGTAATCAAAATAATGGACAGTGTTCATGGTCTCAAGTTTTTGAACTCAGTGTTAAGTCCTGAAGACTGTAAAATGCCTAAGCAGAAAATGTGCTGATTCTCCAGCTTCCATTGGGCTTCACTGGAATTTCCAAAGAAGAATCGTTGAACTCAAAATGTTAACTCTAGTGCTCTCTCTGTGTTTACTACCAGAACTGCTGATTTTCTCCAGCATTTTCTGTATTTCTATCTGCAATAATTTCCATTTATTTGAGTGTTTAATTTCCCACCATTTCGCAACCAGTTATGCCCACCTTGAAAGAGTTCTGCTCTTCTCCTGAATTTGAATTTCCATTTGCATTTTCAGCTGTTTACCTCAATTGCTTTTTATTTCCCTCCCTATAAGGTGTTTACCAAAATTCACTTTCACACCCAAATCTCCTTAATCAATTACTGTGTTTGGCTCCGACTTATCCCACGTGGATTCCAACTGGAGTTCCATCCTTCACGTTTCGAATCCACCAAGAATTCAAGCATCTCTGAGCCACGCAATGGAACTCAGACAGCTTTTCTTACCACATCCTGAGATCAACATTCAGTGTCATGTGCCACTTTGTGTACACTGTCAACCTCTCACTCCATCACTACCAACTTATGCTATCTCAAAGCTTCTTGGTCCCCCATTACCATTTCATTCTTCATCTTATTTCAGTCCTTGACAAGTATTCTCTTCCTTTCAAGTATTATGGAACACAAGTTCCAATGACTTATAAATGCCAACAGCTTCCCTCTGGCTCCATCCCATCTTCTAATCATAAGACCACAAGACATAGGAGCAGAAATTAGGCCATTGAGCCCATCAAGTCTGCTCCGCTATTTACTCATGGCTGATAAGTTTCTCAACTCCATTGTCTTGCTTTCTCCCTGTAATCCTACCTCTTATTGTATATTAACTGTACCCTCTGACCTTCCACTCTCTCTTGAACAATCTGTATTCAGCAAAGAACTGAGTTTTATCCCTCTATGTCTTCATCTCAATGAATTTAGGGCACAGCATGACATTGAATTGACCTACTGTTACTTCTACTCTGCGCCTACTTCCTTGGGCAGGAGTCCTCTCTCCTCTCCATGTACCCTTTCATCCATCTCCAATACTTGTCTCCACCTGAACTCCCTCCTAATAGCCTCTTAACTGCCCTTGATCTCTTCATTGAGAATTGTCAACTTGATATCAACTACCTCCATTTTTCTGCTTCCCTCACCTACTCCAACCTGTTTCTCTCTGGACTTTCTGCACGCTGTTCTGTCAGGTCTTTGCCTGACTATTATCAAACCTGTGGACAAAGCTGATGCTGTTGTCATCTGGTGAGTCGATCTCTAGCTTATAGAGGCTGAGCGACAAGCCTCAGACAGTTCCCCCTATCCCCACCTCGACTATGTTACATCACTGAACAGCAGATTGTTGATTCCAGAACTGTCACTGACCTGATCTCCTCCAGAGATCTTCCCTCCACATCTTCCCATCTCATTGTTCCCTCAGCTCACAAAGCCTGTTTCTAATGGACTCGAAACATTAATTCTGCTTTCTTTCTACAGAGGCTGCCAAACCTGAACAGTTTTGCCAGTAATTTCTATTTCTGTTTTGGATCTCCAGCATCTGCAGTTTTTTGTTTAATGTCAGCCTGCTTCTACCTTCTCCCAAAATGAACAAAGGACATTGTCAGACCCAACATCTTAGACTCTTCCTGCCCCACTGAACTTAATTCTTCATATCTTGCCTTTTTTAAAATCTTTCCACATTCAGTCTCTTCCCACTATCTCTTCTGATGCTTTACATTAGGTTCATAAATTCCAGTTTCCTGCCCCCAACTACCTCTTTTTCAGCATGCATGCGCAATCCCTCTGTATGTCTTTTTAATCAGAATGGTCTGAAGGTTCTCTCTTCTTGGAAGGAAGCCTGAATCATCTCCATCCACTATCTCCCTCCTTCGTTTAACTGAGCTAGGTCTCATTTTGAACTCTCCTTTAACTCACCTCACTTTCTTCAAGGAAATGGTGTGATTACGGGTACCCACGTGAAAGCTATTTATGTTGTCTCTATGTGGGGTATGTTCAGCTTTTCTTGTTCTCGTTCTGCTTTGACCTCTCCCACAACTCTTTAGCCAATATACCAATGACATCAATGGTGCTATTTCTTGCTCTTTCCCAGAACTGGCAAAGTTAATCAATTTTTCTTCCAATTTCCATCTTTCTCTGACTTTTACCTGGTCTTTACTCTGACTTTTCCCTTCCTTTCCTTGAATTTCTAATTTCATTTATGGGAATAGACTGTCTGCTAAAGGCCTACAAACACACACAGTTACCTTGACTATATTTCCTTATTACCTGCTTCCTGTAAGATCCAATTCTGTCAGAGTTGAGAATGGAACAGATAGGTGAGAAGGAAGATGGACAGGTAGGACAGTTCGAGAAGGCTGTGCCGAGTTGGAGGGGTGCATCTGGGATGAGGTGGGGCAGGAAAGATGAGGAAACTGGTGAAGTCTACATTAATACCATGTGGCCTCATCTTCCACCTTAGGACCCTCCAACCACATAACATCATGTCACCGTCACCAGTTTCCTCATTTCCCCTCCAACCACCTCACCCCAGATACAACCCTCCAACTCGACACCACCTTCTTGAACTGTCCTACTTGTCCATCTTTATTCCCACCTATCCGCTCAACCTTCCCCTCCGACTTATCACCATCACCTCCCATCTGCATTTACGTGTTGCCTTCCCAGCTACCTCATCCCCCACCCCCTACCCTCCTATTTATTGCTTTTCAAAGTGAAGACAGCACTAATCCATGCCACCAGCTCCTAAAGAAGGTTTATACCCGAAGCTTTGACTTCTCCACCTTCTGATGCTGCCTTAGCTTGCTGTGTTCTTCCAGCCCCTTGTACATCTACCTTGGATTCCACCATCTACATTTTTGTTTGTCTCTAGCTATCTCTACCTAGGCTGGCTTGGTCAGGTAGGGGGGGGTCTCTTGTTGCAGTCAGCCAGGAAGAGGACTGACCTTTTCTCCATAACCTGTCCACGAGTGCCCATGATCTTTTTCCATGAAGGTGCCAGTGAACCTAATTTTCTCCTGTGCCATCTGATCAAAGCTTATCTTCCTGATGAAGGGCTTATGCCCGAAATGTCAATTCTCCTGCTCCTCGGATGCTGCCTGACCTGCTGTGCTTTTTCAGCACCACACTCTTGACTCTGATCTCCAGCATCAGCAGTCATCACTTTCTCCATAGTTTATAGGGCAAGCACCACAGTGTGAGGGACAGCTTCGGGCTTGCAACATCTGAAGTGCATCCAGCTGAATATTAAGTACAGCAACTGAACCTTAGAAACTGAGAGATCCTAATAGTGGCAAACACTTCTATCTCACTAGCAGGTTTGCTGAATAATGCACTCAACATCTTGCTTACATAAATAAGCAAGTCAGAAAAGTATGATAATCTGCAGTAATTTGCCCTTGGCGATCGTGGAAATGATGCCATTAAACCTGCTGTCCAACACTCTTTTACTTCAGAAAGGAAAATTGAGGCCAGAATGTTGGGCAGTAAGTGAGAAGAATGTGGTTTGATTTTAGATGGAATTGGATTAAGAAGGATTATGAGGACTGCAAAGGTTTACTATACATCTGTAAATGCAGAAAATATGGTGAGTATGCTTGGCGAGCTACAAGTACAAAAAGCTGTGTGAGATTGTGATATAATGACAATGAGGGGGAACATGATCCTGACCAGATATATCCAAGAACACTGCAAGAGGCTAGAGAAGAAATTGTGGGGGCCCTGGCTGATATTTTTGCATCATCATTAGCTCCAAGTGAGGTCCTGGAAGACTGGAAGATAGTGAATGTTGTGCCCTTGTTCAAGAAGGGCGGTAAAGAAAAACCTGGGAGCTATAGACTAGTAAGCCTAACATCTGTGGTAGATAAGTTACTTGAAAAGATTCTGAGATAAAATATATGTGCATCTGGAAAAAACAGGGTTTGAGTAGTGATAGTCATCATGGCTTTGTGCGTGGGAGATCATGCCTCACAAATTTTAAGAGTTCTTTGATGAAGTGACCAGGAAGGTTGATGAGGGCGGGGCAGTAGACATAGTCTATATGAATTTCAGTAAGGTCTTTGATAAGGTTCCACATGGTAGGCTGCTCTGGAAGGTTAGATCGCAAGGTATCTTGGGGAGCTGGCAATTTAGATGCACAATTGGTTTGATGGTAGGAAACAGAGGGTAATAGTGGAAGGATGCTTGTGGACTGGAGGACTGTGACGAGTGGTGTGCCTCAGGCGTCAGTGCTGGGCCCATTACTATTTTTTATCCATATCAATAATTTGGATGAGAATGTACAAGGTATGATTAATAAGTTTGCAGATGACAGTAACATAGGCAAAACGGTGGACAGTGAGGAGGGTTATCAGAAATTGCAGCAGGACCTTGATCAGCTGGGGAAGTGGGCCGAGAAATGGCAAATGGAGTTTAATATAGACAGGTATGAGGTCTTGCATTTTGGAAAGTGAAATCATGGTGAAATTTCCTGAAGGAGTGTAGTGGAACAGAGGGACCTTGGAGTTCAGATGAACAGTTCTCTGAAAGGGGAGTCACAGGTAGACAGGGCAGTGAAGAAGATTTTTGGCACACTGGCCTTCATCAGTGAGGGCACTGAGTTGAGAGGTTGGGAAGTTAAGTTGATACAGGACGTTGGTAAAGCCGCGCTTGGAGTATTGTGTTCAGTTTTGGTCACCTTGTTATGGGATGTTTGTGATAGCAGTCCATGTAATGACAAGGCCTGTTGTGTGCAGTCTGGGGTAAAGATATGTGCATGCGAAAAGATGCTCAGGCCCTAAAATTATTGAACTTACTATTGAGTTCTGAAGGCAGCTGAGTCCCCAGTTCGAAAAGATGCTGTTCTTCCAGTTCGTGTTGAACTTCGCTGGAGCACTGCAGCAAGCCCAAGACAGAGATGTTGGCCAGTGAACATGGCGATGTGCTGACATGACAGGCAACAGGAAGCTCAGGGTCGTATTTGTGAACAGAATGTAGGTATTCTGAAAAGTAGTCACCTTTTCTACGTTTTGTCTTCCCATTGTAGAGGAGATTATATATGAGCAGCGAATATAGTAGATTACATTGAGTATCATGCAAATAAATCACTGTTTCACCTGAAAGATGTGTCTGGGGTCTTGGATAGTTGATAGTCTTATTCAAAACATTATTAATGTTTTTCTATAATCAGTTTAGAATAGTGCACACAGTTTTATAAATTAGCTCTTCAATTAAAATTAATTAATTTTAAAAGTAGTTTTTCTCAAGGAAAAACGATCAGGACTTTTCTGATGAAGTTTCTTACGTGTGTGGTCAAATTTCTCAATGATGCAGGAGGATCTATTTGAAACAGAGATTGGCTACATGTCCTCTCAAAACTCTCAGCAAAAAAATTACATTTCATTTTAAGAACTTGCTAGGAGAACTGAAAATACTTCACAGACTACTAACTTGTAGCAGAACTAAAGTGAGCACTACCTCCTGCAATAAAAATGTTTGTACTCAGATTATGTGAAACATTTATTTGCAATACCAATATATGAGTTATGTTGCCAAGGAGAGTCACAGATTCAGTCCTATCCTCTGCTTATTTGATTCCCAACAACAATAAAATGTTTTTGATCCAGGACATAAAGGGAAAAAAATAGCTGGAGTTCCTATTCCCAATTCCAACCAGAGACATTTGTTGGAAAATATGCACCAGTGATTTTCAGTTAGGAAAACCATGAGTGTTATAAGGAGTGTTGACTTATTGCAGTAAAATTGTCAAAATTCCAGCATGACAGCAACAAAATGTACAGACTAATTAGTATATTTGTAGAGATTACATATAATATATATATATATATACTGTAGTGAAAAGATAGAAACAATGCATGAAGTTGACACTTTTCTTTTGCTATAAATGTAGAATTTTACTTCCGGGTCTTAAGAGAAGTTTTCTGCCTGAAGATCTCGGTGATGCATTGCAGCAACACCTAAAGAAGATTGCATATAATCGTAAGAACCTTGTTTCTGTTCATTATTTATGAAAATTGCAGAAAAATTAGTTTGCCAATGCACTGGAACCTTCTTGAATTCAGTGACTGAGTGGAAGAAATTGGATCTCTGGAGGTGAACTTGATCTTCACTGATGCCACAAAACTGTCAATAGAAAATCATGAGCTTGTTTCACATCTGACCAGAAATCAGCCATATTATGAATTGGCCTTTTTTTTATTATTACCCATTTAACATCAATATTGAAGACTAGTTTCACACTCCTAAGTTACTTGAGGTTTTTTAAAATTCATGTGTGAGATGTGGGTGTTGCTGCCTGGCCAGCATTTATTGCCTGTTTATAGTTGCCCTTGAGAAGGTGGTAGTGAGCTGCCTTCTTAAACTGCTGCAATCACATGCTGTGGGTTGAACCACAATGCCCTTAGGAAGGGAATTCCAGATTTCGACCCAGCAACAGTAAATGAATGGTGATATATTTCCAAATCCAGTTGGTGAGTGGTTTGGAAGGCAACTTGCAGGTGCTGGTGTTCCAAAGTCTCTGTTGCCCTTGCCCTACTAGCTGGAAGTAGTCATGGGTTTGGAAGGTGCTGTCTGCGAATCTTTAATGAATTTCTGCAATGCATCTTGTATGAAGTTCATACTGCTGCTACTGAGTGCTGAGTCGATGGTGAAGGGAGTGGGTGCTTGTGCATGTAGTGCCAATTAAATGGGTTGCTTTGTCTTGAATATTATCAAGCTTCACCATCCAGGCAAGTTCAGAGTACTCCATCACACTCCTGACTTGTGCCTTGCAGATTACGGAGAGTCAGAAGGTAAGTTCTGCAGTATTCCTAGCCTTTGACCTGCTGTTGTAGCCACTGTGGTTTTTTTGGAAAGTCCACTTGAGTTCTGGTCAATAGTAATCCATTGTTTTGGGATATTGATAGTGGGAGATTAAGTGGTGGTAACACCATTGTATATCAAGAGGTAGTGGTTAGATTGGTTCATATTGGGCATGGTCATTGCCTGGTATTTGTGTAGCGTGAATGTTATTTAGGGCTGCCAAGTCTTATAAAATAGTTCGGTTTTCTGGTGAACCACATCCATACGATAATCTTGGGGGGTGTGCTCCGTCACTAGTCTGCACCATTTCATGAGACCTAGGGGTTTTTCTGAGATCCAGTTCATGAAAATGTTCTTTTTTGCACAATACGTGAGAATGTTGAATAATCTCTTCCCTTGTTCATTTAGTGTAGGCAGGTTTGGCAGTCCCAAAAGAAGGGATACCGGATCAACCTAATTTCAATTCCCAGGATCCCATCGAATTCACTCGCTATGGCACCCCAGTACCTACAGATCTTAAGACACCACCATAGACAATGAGTAACGGTGCTTGTGCTTGTTTTACATTTAGGGCACTCTGGAGATGCTCCTTTCTTGAACTTTGCTAATCGCTCTGGGGCTATATGGGCCCTGCGAAGAATCTCTCCTCTGAATTATTTTTAAACTGTTTCCCTAGTTTCTATCTAGCACACAGAGGAAGTATCCTCTCAGTACTCACTCTGTCAATTCCCTTTGGGATCTTGTATGTTTCAAGAAGATCAACCCTCGTTCTTCTAAATTCCAGCGATTACAGACTTGATCTGTCCCACCTTTCTTCATAAGATAACCACTCATCCCCAGATCAGTCAAGCAAATGTTCTATAAATTCCTTCTAACACTATTATGTCCTTTGTAAGTAAGGAGACCAGAACTGTACAGACTACCCCAGCTGTGATCTCACCCCAACAACCTGTAGAACTGTATCAAAGACCTCTACCCTCATATTTCATTCCCCTTGAAACAAGCAATAGCCCTTCTGCCTTCCTAATCACCTGCCTATCAACTTCTTATGATTAATATACCAGAGCATCTAGAGCTATGTACTTCAGTTCTGTAGTCTCACACCATCTAAATAATATGCTTCTTTTCTATTCTTCCTGCCAGAGTGGACAAGTTTATACTTGCTCATGATATATTTCTTTTGCCCATTCACTGAACTAGCTATATCTGTTTGCAAGTTCCTTATATCCTCCTTGCAACTTACTTTCCTACCTGTAATTTTGTCATCAGCAAAGTTTTTAACTATACATTTGGTCTCCTCATATAAATCATTGATATAGATTGTAAATAGTAAAGCCTCAGCACTGATCCCTAAGACACTCCACTTGTTATATCATACCCGATCCAAAATTACCCATTCTTTTTGCTTCCTGTTACCTAACCAATCCTCTAAGCATGCAAATATTTTTCTCCCTACATCATTAACTCTTGTGCAGTAACCTTTGATATGGCACCTTGTCACTCTGCTTCTGAAAATCTAAATACCTATGCATATATCCCCTCCATTTAAAACACGTAGCTAGTCTGAGATCTCTGCCTTTTACAGCAAACATTGTAAGCAAACTGAAAATCTGTTTTATCTTTAAACTGTTTGTAATATGCTTTGGCAAGTATGCTTTATCATTTCAAACTTCCACTTTTAAATTTGGGTTTGCACTGTCTTATATTGGCCAAAGAGCCATTAATAATTTGCAACAACGGCAATTTTGAAATTGTTGGTTTCAGCTTGTTAATTATATTCATTTTCTTTATTACTTTTACTTGTAGTTATGTCATGCAATGTTGGGGAAACTTCTAAGTGATTTTGACAATTTTACCTTCAGTTAGGGGAAGCTGACTGCTGGCAATGAAGGCATTGAATAGAATACTAATTTCTAACAAGTAGACATTGTAATAAAAAGCATTGTAATAATATGTTAAAATAATGTAGCTTAGGTAGAGGCTATTTGGCCCATAGGTCTTGGGCAAGCTTTATTGTGAAGCTACCCAATTTTACCCACTTCCCTGGTCTTTTCTCTTACATAGAAACATAGAATTTAGGAACAGGCATAGACAATTCAGTGTGATCATGGCCCATCATCCTTGATATCAGTCTGGTAAACCTTTGTTGCACCCCATCCATAGCCAAAATATCATCACTCCAAGGAGACTGAAACTGCACACAGTATTCCAGATGTTGGGAGTGTGGTGCTGGAAAAGCATAGCAGGTCAGGCAGCATTCGAGGGGCAGGAGAATTGACATTTCGGGTAAGAGTCCTTCATTCTCATTCCTGATGAAGAGTTCTTGCCGGAAACGTTGATTCTTCTGCTCCTTGGATGCTGCCTGATCTGCTGTGCTTTTCCAGTACCACACTCTCAACTCTGATCTCCAACATCTACAGTCCTCACTTTCTCCTAGTATTCCAGATGTTGTCTCACCAAGGCCATGTGCAATTGCTGCAAAAGCAGAGCTGTGGTAGTAGTAAGCCTGTAACAAAAGAGCAAAGATTTACATGATTTGGTTTAGAAATCCCAGCTGAGTAGGGATGGTAGAATGGGACAACAACAAGAACAGCTTGCATTTATTTATGTAGTGACTTCAGCATAATAAACTATCCTAAAGTACTTTATAAGTGTTTTACGGAACAAGATTTTACATCAATGAAGTGATGATAGGCCAGTAGACCAAGAAGGTAGGATTTGAAAAGGAAAGAGGAATAGGAATATAGAGAAAGAAGTGTGTAGTGATAAATTTTAGGAACGTGAATGAGCAAGGACATTAAACAATGGGAATAATTCAAAAATGGCAGAGTATATGTGGACAAATTATTGAAAGTATCAGGTAAGATTGCATATCGGGTATGAAGTTTTTAACTGAAGCTGGAATGTAAAAGTAAGGAAGTTGAGACAAACTTTTATAAAACACTGATACAGCCAGAACTGAATTATTATACCCAATGCTAGGCACCACACTTTAGGAAGGATCTGAAAACTTTAGGGAATATACCAAAAAGATGGATGAGAATGAGGGACTTCAACTACAGCGATAGAATGGAAAAGCTATTATCCTTCGAGGGGGAAAAAAACATTGAGAGATGACTTGGTAGAAGTGTTCATGAAGGGTCTGGTCAGAGATTGTAGAAGCTGTTCCCAATGTTGTGATGAGAAACATTTTACTCAGCAGGTGCTTAGGATCTGGAAAGTACAAATTCAGTCGTAGTGTTCAAAGTGGAATTGCAAAAGCACCTGAAGAGAGAAAAGAATTGGGGCTGTGGGAGTAGGACTGGTAGATTTGTTCTCACATGGATACAGCAGTCTGAATGGCTATTGCTGATGTTGCAATTTTTCAATGATCTTATGATTCGTATTAGCTGAAAGCCATTTTTCTAATTATTTATTTGACTGTTTTTGTCCCATAGTTAACTCTAATAACTAGCAACTCAGAAGATTGTTTTGCTAATTGCTTCATATGAACTATTTCTAATACCAATAGATTTGACTGCTTATTGTAATTAAGTGTGATAGCTAGCAAACTATTTAGCTGTGTTTACCTTAATTATAAATACTGATAGCATTATACTTAACTTATGATATTGTAAATATTGCAATGGAAATTCTTTGTTTTGTTCTTCCAGAAATATTTTCAAACCTCATTTGCTTGGATGCGGATACTGTTACACGGCACATTAGGAAAGCTCTACCAGATAATTGGCTTAAAAAGGTTGGTCATGTGACATGGGTCATCACAGATACTCAACACCCTCCAATACAATGGCTTGCACAATTCTGGGATTTTCTGAATAAGAATTGTAAAACTCTAGATAAATTTGAAGGGTTGCCACTTATACCACTCAGTTCTCTTAGGGATTGCATGGACAGTGTCCAGCTAGCACATTTGTCCAAGAATATAACTATTATATTTCACATGCAAAATGGTTACAAGTTACCAGATACAATTGCCAGTATAATTACAAGAGCTGGAGGTAGTGTAGTTCAAAGCTGTGATGAATTTCTAAAGCATCAGCAGTTAGCAAAATATGTATTTTTACCAAGCCCAAATAATGTTTTGAAACTGTTTTTGAATCTGGGTTGTGAGCAAGTAGTAAAGGAGATTGGTTCTATGTCATTTGAAGACAGAAGAGCATTGAGAAGTTTTCTTGCTGAAGCATCTGTATTTGATACTGACGAGGTAAATATATTATTCAAGTTGCCAATCTTCCGACAAATGACATCTCTCAGATCAACAAATAAAGAGCTTGTTACAGCAGGAACATATGGAGCTTTGAGTAATGATGTTTACCCGGAGATTCCAGATGATATGCCTTTACCTGAAATTGTACTTAAGTGTGTTGATGAGAAGGACAGGAGGCTCATGTTGATGAGGGGAAAATTACTGACCACAGCAGATGTTGCATTGCTCATGTTGAAGGGAGTGGAAACCCAAAAGTATGAACTTCAACAAATTGAAAAGGTGATGCTCTGGTTTCTAAAAAATAGTGGAATACTTTTTAAACAAAAACCAGAGTTATTCAACAAGTGCAAAACACTTCGGTTTTTGACATCAAAAGACAGACTTGTACAGGCTTCTGCCTTATTTGATCCAAACAACATCACCTTTCAACATCTCTTTCAGCCAGAGTATCAGCATGTCTTTCCTCCTCCAGTTTATTCTAGGGATGAGAAAGTTCTGCTGACATTGCAAAAGCTTGGGCTAAAATCAAAAGAAGACAGTATTTCACCTGAAGACCTTGTAAAGGTGGCACAATTAATAGACAGACGACACAGCCAGGCTAATGATATCAGCAATGTGTGTAAAAAAGCTGAAGCTTTAATTAAAGTATGCAACACAACGTCTGTTTTGGCCATCTGTTCTTATCAAACTGTAGAGCAATTATTGTCTTTACATTGGGTGCCCTGTAACAGTCTCCCAAAAGCATTGACAGAATGCACAAATTTAAATATTGATTTTAATAAACCTGAAAATGTAAGAGATTCAAAGTATGCCAGCATTATTGGATTAGTAATGCCACTTACTGACAAATTTACTGAGAAATCAAGCAAACTTTTGGGACTACTCAATCAACCACCACCTAAGAAGGTGGTTGAAAATCTTCTCTTCATTGTTGATCAGGTACACACCAATAGTAACTCACCATGCAACTTCCTGACAGATTTGCAAAGTATCTACGAGTATATGCAGAAACACCTAAGTCAGTTTAAAACTCTTTTACTTGCCATAGAACAGCCATGGATCTGGAATGGGTGTGGGTTTTCATACCCGCAGCATATTGTTTTTTCCTATCATGAAGATTTAGATCTCAGCTGTTATGTAAAGAGAGTCCCACGGGAAATATCCCAGTACAAAGAGTTACTGACTGAATGTGCAGTGAAAACATGTTTCAACGATGGTGAAATTATTCAAATACTTTATCACATAAAAGATAATTTAGATAAACTAAACTCTGGTTGTGGTAGCCCAAATGAATTAAAGACCATCATTTCCATACTTGATTGGATGCGCAGAAATAATCTTCCATTTAACAATGACCTTCCAGTCCCTGTATGGAAAGACGGCCAGGGTAGATTCTGCTTAAAACCATGTTCCAAAGTTGTTTTTTGTGATCTAGATAAAGCTACCCTGGAGGATATTATCAAAAATGAAAACATTTATATTGTTCATAAAGAAGTATGTCTTGCAATAGTTGAATGGCTGAATGTGCCTCCTTTAAGTAACAAAGTTTTGCAACCTGAATTAACTGGAATTGAGCAATATGGACAAGTGGAACCCATTGTACTGAGAATAAAAAACATTCTGAAAGAATATGATCAAGAACATGATCTCTTCAAAGAGTTGCTTCAAAATGCTGAAGATGCTGGTTCAACAGTTTGTAGTTTCCTGGTAGACATGAGACAAAACAAAGATGTGCCTGAAAGTCTTATTGATCCTGGCATGGCCCCATGCCATGGACCAGCACTTTGGTCATACAACAATGAGTGTTTTACTGATGATGATTTTCACAATATAACAAGAATTGGGACAGGTTCCAAGGAAACCCAAATCGATAAGATAGGTAAATTTGGACTTGGATTTAATTCTGTTTATCATATAACTGATGTCCCTTCAATCCTCAGTGGAAAATACTTACTTATTTTTGATCCAAATGTCACTCATCTTAAGAAACATATCCATTGTGTAACCAACCCAGGAATAAAACTAAACCTTTATGATCATAAGGACTTAATTCAAAAATTTCCTGGACAGTTTAATCCCTACAATGGAATATTTGGATGTAATTTTAAAACTGACTCTGGAGAACATTTCTATTATGAAGGAACTCTCATTAAGTTACCCTTCAGAACACCAGAGGAGGCTGCAGTATCAGGGCTTTCCAATAAGTATTATAATCAGAAACACATCATGTCCTTGGTGGAAAGCTTCAAGCAAATGTCAAAAGATCTTGTCATATTCCTAAAGAATGTGAGAAAAGTTTCACTGAAATTTATCAGTGAACATTCAGCTCATGAAAACCAGATAATCTCTGTATTCAAAATGGAAAGACAAATACTAAACTTAATTGAGATGGCAGATAACTTTCCAATTAAAAAAATGCAACAAAATGCTGTGAATGTACTGGAAAGTACAAATAAATTTTCTAAAAAAATTAGAAGTTTTAGCACCTCAACTATAATACAGTTTACAGAAGAAACTATAGATAATCCCAATCACATAAAATACTGGTTGGTTCATTCATGTTTTGGGATGGCAAAAGCCTTACAGATTGCTTGCAGTAAAACAACAAATACATATTTTGCCCCTCCTCTTGGAAGCGTAGCTATACCTCTTAAAAAGAAGAAAGAAACTGGACATTGGATGCCAAACACTGAAGTTGAAGTGGGACAGGTATTCTGTTTTCTGCCTCTTTCACTTCAATGTGGTCTTCCAGTTCATATTAATGGATCCTTTGCAGTTACCTCAAACAGGAAGAATCTTTGGAGCTCTGGGCCAAAAGGAGATTGGAATCAAGCCCTTTTGGAAGATGCAGTTTCCACAGCTTATGTTACATCTATTTCACTCATGCAGCAAATGTCACAGAAAGGAGAATTTGAAAATTATGATTACTACACATTTTGGCCTAATGTAAAAAATGTTGATAATCAGTTTAGAGTAATTGTGGAAAATTTCTACAAAGCAATTGCACATGGAATCAATGGTGTTACAGTCAAAGCATTCAGCAATGGAAAAGACTGGTGCCCAATCAACCAAGCTTGTTTTTTAGATTCATCAATTCTTAAAAACAAAAGAGTTGGAGAGTCTGCTGTTACTGAGTTTTCCAAATTTCTTTCAAAACCTTATATTTCAGTTCACTTACCAGAGTGGGTTAAACAAAGTTTTATTGCCAGTGGATGTGGCCATTCTATTGAACAGAACACATATGATTGGGAATTGTTTTATAAGGAAATTGTATTTCAGAACTTAGACACTATAAATCCCAAAACTAGGAATGATTTTATTATTTATGCAATTGATATAAGGAATTCTTCTATTGATGAAATGTTAAGCATAAAACCATGCATGCCAGTTAGTGGGAAGAAAGATCTCCAGTATATCAAAAATCTTGTACACCCAGAAGGCAAGATAGCTTGTCTTTATGATGCAGAGGAAGGGCGATTCCTTAGAGGAACTTCTGAAACTTTTCTCCATCCTGAGAGATTATTAAGGTTAGAAATGTTAGGGATGGTAAAAGACAAAATTGCTTTCCCTGAATTACTTGAAAGAGCAGTGACCATTAAACAAGTATGGGACCTTGACAGGAACAAGGCATACCAAAGAGTGCGTCATATCCTGGATCTGCTCAAAGACCTAAATCAGCTTGGTGATGATGAGCAACAAAACTTACAGAATGTGCCATTTCTTCCTGCTTTTCTTCCATATAGTCAGGAACAAAATGTTTCTTTAGATACTGTTGTTTTAACAAAAGCAAAAGACTTGTACAGTTGCAAGTTCCAATTACTAGTGAACATGACAGAAATGGTGTTAGACAAAGAACTGCTGAAAGGAACCAAGTTGTCCACTGAAGCTGTTTCCATTCTAGGTTTGAATAGACAACCACCCGTTAGGACAGTGTTGGAACAACTTAAGCATGTGTATACATACAATAATATAGCAACCAGTGATCTAAAAAGGATAACTAAAGAATGTTACATCTACTTAACTAAACAATTAAAGGGAGATCCAGAGTCAAAAAAGGAAATCTATGGTGCTGCTCAAGAATTCCCCTTTATTTTAGTTCATGGACAGTTTGTGTCTGTCAATTTGGTTGCTCGGAAGGTTTCATTTGATGCAGTTCCATATCTTTATGAACTTCCCAAAGAATATGTGGAATGTGAGGAATTGTGGAAGTGCCTGGAGATTAAGGAATATTTTAGACTGCAAGATTATGTCTCAGTTCTGAAAAGCATGTCAGATAAATACCATGGATCAAGGCTGTCTGATAGCGATCTTGCTATCTGTCTTAGAATTGTAACAACTGGATTCATTGAAGCATCCGACCAGGAAGACATTTTGCAAAATGTTCTGCTGCCCAATCAGCACTGTATTCTTCAGTCTGCTCAAACGCTGCAATACAATGACACACCATGGCTTGTTGTAGGAGATGATGTAAATCTCTGCCATAATCAGATAGCTAGAGAAACAGCTGTCCGTTTTCATGTTCAGACAATGAAACACCGAGCGCTGGAAGTTTTACAGGTCAAAGATATGTCTGTATGGGCACAGGAATTTGGCCAACAGGAAAAACTAACAGTACGCTTAAAAAATATCATCAAAGCCTATCCATCCAAGAAAGATATTCTAAAGGAGCTGATTCAAAATGCTGACGATGCTGAAGCCTCAGAAATCCATTTTATTTGGGATCCCAGAAAACATGGCACTACAAAAACCTTTGGCGAAGAATGGAATGCACTTCAAGGACCTGCACTATGTGTTTATAATAACAAGAAGTTTTCAGACAAAGATATTGAAGGTATACAACAACTTGGAGAAGGTGGCAAGCGCAACAGTCCAGAGAAAACTGGAAAATACGGCCTTGGTTTTAATTCAGTGTACCATCTGACAGACTGTCCTTCTTTTATGTCAGGTGACAGTATGTTGTGTATCTTTGACCCTAATTTGGCTGTGCTTTCCACAGCAAAGTCACATTCTCCAGGTGGTATGTTTGCAGTCAACCAGAAGTTTAAAAGTACATTTGAGGATGTTTATAATACGTTTCTTCCATCTTTCTTCAATCTTGAGGAAGGTACCATGTTCCGATTGCCATTGAGAACAGTAGAAATGGCAGAAAAATCAGATATTTCAAAGCAAGCAGCCACAAAGGATATGATTTTAGAATTGCTAGAGGTATTGAAAGACGATTCCGACAGTCTCCTTTTGTTTTTGAATCATATCAAGAAAATTAGTTTTCATAAAATAGACAAAAAGTCAAGCGAATTGCATGGAATGTATACTGCAGAAGTAGATATGTCTGAGGAAAGCACCAGGGAGCAGGAACATTTACGAAATTATATCCAAAAATGTTTGAGTTCCATGACTGGAGAATCCAAAATAGAATCCCATCAAGTAATATATGAAATGGAGATACGATCTTCTAACAAACATCCAACCAAATGGATATTAGCAAATAAAGTGGGGGTTTCTAATACAGAAGTAGCTGAGTCAGTGCAGAACTTTTGCTCAAGCTTGGGTCAGATACTTTTGCCTCGGGGTTCTGTTGCAGCTTGTACTAACTGCAACAGTTTTCAAGGTAAAGCCTTTTGCTTCCTGCCTCTGCCCATTGAGACTGGTCTCCCAGTTCACATCAATGGAAACTTTGCTGTTGACTTTGCCAGGCGAGATCTTTGGAAACAGGATGGGCAAAGTGGAAAGATGAAATGGAACAACTTTTTAAAATTACACCTGATTGCTCCTTTATATGCTGATTTACTTGATTACATGCAGAAAAAAATTGCAGACAGCAATGTGGATCCTCTAAAATTTAACAGTTTAGAATTATGCAAAAACTATATTGAACCTGATTACCTATGGTTCTTCCCTCATGTTTCTGAAGATGTTCCTCAGGAATGGCAATTAATGATAAATCAGATTTACAGGTGCATATATCAGAAGGGTCTTTGTCTGATCCCCACAATCAAACATGAAAGTAATCAATTACATGATGAGAAGAAGATCATTAATATTACATGGTCCAGTTTGACCAAAGAAAAACGAGCTGAAGTTCCTCACTTTGTAACTGCTCACATAACTGGGAAACTGACTGAAATTTTAGAAGACATTGGTATGAATTTAGTGCTGCAATCTGACTTTATGACCAAAGTATTAAAAAGTTTGGAAAGAGCTTGTATGGATGTATTCATTTTAAATCCAAGCACAGTCAGAAAGTTTCTTCAGATCCATCCACTGAACAACCCAGAACTAACGAAGACTAACTATCCCTTACTACTCAGCGAATCCCTAATTAAAGATGGGACCAGATGCATGGCACTTTTGGACTACTGTCTCTCTGATGTGAAGGATGGAAATTATAGTTGTTTAAATAGTTTACCACTGTTGGTCACACAAGATAATATGCTGGGAAAATTTAAACGCATCTCTCCCAAATATATTTCTAAATTTCATGATTTATTTCCGGAATCCCAGAAGTACTTTGCAAGCTATGATGTCAACAAGAAATATAAAGACTTCTTAGTTATAGCTGGCTTTTTAGAAGACTTCACAATTTCAAGGGCTGAGCAATTCATCCGAAGCAAGCTTGGTTATAAGTTTCAGATTAACTCCACTGACCCACAACTATGGCTGAACTGGACTGAAAATGAGCAGTTCATAGAATGGCTGAAAAAATTGTGGAAATATTTTGAGAGCCAAATAAAGAGTGATGATGATAAGGAGAGCACAGTTGATAAGCTTAAGTTATTATTTTCAGACCTTGCAATCTTACCAGTGTTATGCCCAAGTTATACTGACCAGCCCCTCCTTGCACCACTCGGATCATTACATAGTGTTATCTGCGAAATGACCCAAACTAGTATAGCACGAATTTTGCTGAAGCTTGGACTTGCTAAAATTGCTGCAGATTACTTTTCATTGAAAGTAATGTTTAATTTTATTAGACCAAATTCCATGAAAACTGATGATAAAAATGCCATTTTACAACATCTGCGTCTGACAAAATTAAACTGGAATAATTTAAATGAGTGGGAAATAGAATCCATTTTAAGGTTTCTTCATTCTGGAATTGAAGCAAGTGATGATAAACGTAAGTACCAGGAACAGCTAAAAACACTGCCGCTCTTTGAAACAATGGAAGAGACTTTTGAAAGTATTGAAATGTACAATGTGGTTTATATTCTAAATACTCAGTTAAGTGACACATTTCCACATTTGTATAAATTGGACAGTTCTTGTATGTTTTTGAAAAAAACAAGGATAAACACTGAGGTATCAGAAGATTTAGGCATTCAAATTATAGATGATCTGCAGTTCTTTATGGATTACATTCTTCCTAACATTGAACAAATATTTAGTGATCAAAAATTGGATGTCATACACCTGTTGTACAATATAATTTGCTGTTATCCCCTAGCCTATGAAGTGAAAAAAGAACAAGTTGTGTCTGGTCTGAAAAATGTAAAACTAATCAAAGCTAAAAATGGGATATTTCAAAAAGTTTCATATTTCTATGAAAATAGTGGACGGTTATTTAAAATTATGATTCCTGCAGAAAATTTTATTCCTGAGGACTTTTTTAAAGCTTTGGGATGCCACCTTGACGATTCCAATTTGAACAAATTGCTCAAGGATCTGGGATTAAAGTGCATTGTGTCTTCAGATGACTTTATTGCTTTTGCAACACAAGTTTCAGAAGAAGTCAAACTGCATGCTCCTTTGAAAGAACTAATTGAGAAAAGTGAAGCTTTAGTCACGTACTTATGCAGCATTAATGAGGAAAATCTCCAGAAGAATTTTTATGAAAAAGTAGCAAGTATCAAATTTGTTTATCCACACAAAGTTCGGGAGAGTTTGCGGGGCTTGCATTCTCCTTATGCAGAAGGGAGAAACTTTGTTGCTTTAAGAGATTCATTGGTGAAACATCGGGATGAAGATGAAGAGCTAGTTTGGACCTCAATGCCAATCCTGCCAACTAAATGTAGCCAGTCAAGAAATAATATAAATAGATTAAAAGCTGCTGGAGCTATTTGTAGTCCTCCAGAAAATGTAGTTATCGCAAACCTTAGGAAAATATGCTTAGCTCCCTGCACAAATCAGAGCATTATAAAAACCAGATCAAAAGTGCTTCAAACTGCTTATGGCTTTCTTCAAAATCGTGTATTTGACGTCCAAGCCCTGACAGACCTTCCCATTGTTCTTGTAGAAGAGGATTCTAAACTGGTAAAAATCAATGAGGTGGTGTTCTCTTTGCAAAATTATCTTGAGTTTTGTCCTTATTTATATCGGCTTCCCCCACTTCTAGCTCCATACCGTGAGTTTTTCCAGAAGTTGGATGTTGCTTTGGAGCCATCAGCTTCCCACCTCACCCAAGTGCTTCGGTCTCTTTATGGAGATTCCAGCAAAGTTAATAGCTTAAATCAAAACCAAATGACAACAGTGAAACGAACCTTATATTTCTTATTTTCACTTCTGGAGTCGAAAACAGAGGAACGCGCACCTGAGAAACTAAAGCCATTATATCTTCCAGCAAGTGATGGTTTTCTGTATGCATCAGAAACATTATGTTTTAATGACAGAATTACCACTGGTTCTAGAAGAGATGCCAGTGCTCTAAAAGAAAAGTTTAATTTTCTTCTAGATCTGGCTGAATGCTATCTAAATCCTGATCCTTATAAGCAAATAAATCTTATACAATTTCTACCTGAAGAGATTCGCCCCAAGATGCTTTCACAGTTAACAGAGGAAGTACTCAATGAATCAGTCCTACGCATATGTCCATATGGAGATAATTGTGCATTCAGAAATGATTTTCACAAGATCCTTGTGTCCTCTAGTTTTAGAATTGGGTTAGTGAGTTTGTTAAAGGGTCAGTGTAGTGGAGAGCTGTCTGTGAATGATGTTGAGCGTGACTGTGAAAATGTCTTTTCCAAAATACAAATTATTTGTTGTGAGAAGCTGGAAACTATCCTTTGTTTAGGATCAAGACAACTGAGTAATACCAGCATTGACAAACAAGTGTACACTAAGATGAACAACATGGGAAGTGGTGTGGTTTATCTGGAGCATAGGGAGAATGTGCCATTCAGTATGAAAACTGTGATAATACATTCTCTGGCCACAGAGATTAATTTACTCTTGAAGAATGCTTTAAACAAAGATTCACTGTTAATCTTGGTGTTGATGCTCAGCTGTGAAAATCCAGAAGACATCCCAAAAGTACTGGAAGGTAAAGGCATCCACACTGGTAAGTTAAAATTTGAGGTTTCCCTGGACCTGCCAAATCCTGGAGAACCAATTCCTGAAGAACTAATTCATACATTAGAAATGGATATTATGTATAATTTCAGAGTTGGCGAGTATGTAGGTTATAAAGGCCCCACTTCCAACGAATATCTGTATGCCATTTTTATTGAACGATTAAGCACAGATACGTTTTTCAAAGATATTAGAATGCAAAAGTACAAAATAAAAATAGGACATGACTCATTTATTGTAGTCAACCATCTTGATGTCTATAAATTCATTCAACAAAAAGCGCCTGAGGAGGTCAGCCAGAATCTTGTTGTATTAGATTTGCCAAAGGACCAACAACAAACATTTGGTCAGAAATATGAATCTTTTGACAACATTAAGAAAGAAATTCAAGAATACCTGAAAGAAATAAGGAATCTTCCAAGGGATGAGAGACAAAAGGCAATTCGTCGTCTTTACCTTAAATGGCATCCAGACAAAAATCCAAATAATATTGAAGTGACAACCAAGCTGTGTCACTTTATTCAAGAGAAGGTAAAGCAGCTAGATATCATCAATGCTGAGAATGGAAGCAGCTCGTCAACTTTCAAAAGCTCCTTTTCTCATAAAGAGGAAGATTTTTCTTCTTTCTTTAACCAATGGAATACTGAAGCATCAAGGCATAAGCAGAGCCACTCACAGCAGAAGAAGAATCAATCAGCAAGTGAATTTTGGTCATTCCCAAAGAGAAGTCAGTCCAACCCAGAAGAAGCTCAGAGATGGTTTAGACAAGCAAAATGTGACTTTAAAGCAGCACCCAATGACCTGGGCAGCACTGGTCGCGACTGCACTGCCACCGAATGGCTTTATTTTAAAATCCATCAAGCAGTGGAAAAGGCTTTAATAGCTGCAGAATACATATATAGTGGAAAATGTGTTAATGACCACAGCATTACTTTCCTTGCTAGCCAGGTATCTAGATATAGTACAAAACTCTCAGACCTGGAGAAGGTAGTGATTAAACTTAGAGAGCTTGGGGTAGATAGCAAGAAGACCCAGTATCCCAACTATCATTCACAACCCAATGTTCCAAATGACCAATTCAAGGCAGGGCATGAGCAGGAGGTTCTGAATTTAGCACAAACAGTACTGGACTATATTGAAGACTATATCATGAGTAACTCATAAAAAGCAATCTTCAATGATCAATGCTGTTTTAATGTAATTAAAAATCAATGTCTGACTTTAGACTAGAACTATTGCTTATGCACAAAAATTGCAATATATGTGGTTAAGTACATTAAATTTGTCACCTTTAAGTACTGATATTCCATAAATTCTTGTTTGACCTTGTACACACAAGTGTTTGACACTGAGGTACCTGCCAATTGAACAATTTACTGATTAGAATGCTGACAAATGGTTACTGTTTTCACTGTAATTTACTTAAATCAGTTTCTCCATGTATATATCTGTTAAATAATTGCTTCTATTCAGTGAATATAAACTTTAAATCTAAAACCATTTTCTATCTGCAGTCATTGCATTCAGTTTTGTAAACAGCAATTTACAAATAAAATAAGATTACTGAAATACTCTATTTTGTCTGAACAAAGTATTTAAGGTATATGGTTCAAATGAAACAATAATGCTGCGAATAACCGTTTAATACTTCCACTACTTCAGACAAAATTACATTAAATTAATCCAGCTACAGCATCTACATTTTGTAGCTTCTGTTTGCAAGAAGGTGTAGTGTTCCTTACAAGTGCGTGGATTGTAAGAGGGAGTATGTTATTTTACTTTACAGAAACTATAATGTTTAATTAGATGCCTGAGCATAACTATCTCTATTTTAGCTCAGTTTTAATGTAAAACGTAGTATTTAAGTGTTTGATTCAAGTCTTGAGATGGTTTTGTTATACTCTCAATAATGTGAATTAGCCAACATCAGCCAACATAGAATACTGATCAAAGGAAAACTGGAGGAACTCAATTATGGATGCCAGAAAAGAAGGACACAGACTTGGAGAGGAAAGGGAGGTTAAAGAGCTGGCATTGCAGAAGATTACAGAGATCAAAAGGGATTTTTTTGTGATGAGGACAGATTGAAAGAGATAAACAGCTGAAAAGAAAGCACTGTTAACAATATTAGCTAGCATCCAAGAAAGATGGCATTGCCACAGTTAGCTCAGCTGAGCATGAAATGACCTAGAGAAACTGGAGAAAGATGCAATTTTAGGACTGGATTAATGTGAAACCATAGAGCAGATTTAACTCAGTGGTCCATTGAAAGAGAGACCAGTGACAGGCAGCTGATTGGATAGTCTTACTGATGATGAAATCTGTCCAGCTTCTGAAGGTGACCACAGCCTGGAGAGAGGAATTAAATTGATTGTTTCAGGTAGAGGCAAGAGCAAACATTAATAAAACACCTATTGCTTTTGCCCTCCTTCCCCACTCATTGTCCATCTTCCTCACCACTTGTACTCTAAGGGCAACATGTCTAACTCCATGCAGTCCCAGTCCAGGAGTATTTTTAGGGGACAGTGTGAGGAGGTTTACTCTACATCTAGCCCCATGTTATATTTGCATCAGGAGTTTTTGATGGACCAGTTTACTTCCAGTTTCAAAGAATAGGGAGATCTTTACTTTTTGTTTAAAAGAGTAGAGAGATTTTTCTCTATGTCTTGCTCCATGCTCCTGTCGTGTGTGTGTGTTTGAAATAAACAGAGTCAAGAGAGCATTTCTTTCCAATTACATGTGGTGTAATTTTGAGGGATTTTTACCCTGCATCTAACCATGTGCTTTTTGCTGAGTGTTTGATGGGGGAGCTTTATGTACAGTTTACTTGTGTTTAAAAGAGTGAAGGGGGCTTTACTTTCAATATAAAAGAATAGACACAGCATTACTCTGTATTTAACTCTGTGTTGTTCCTCTCCTGGGAACATTTGATGGGATTGGTGTTGAAGAAATTTTACTTTCCATTTAATTATTGTATAAAAGAGTAGAGGAAGTTTTATTCTGTATCTAACCTGCATTATGTGCCAATCCTGACCAATATTAATACTGACAATGTGTTTGAATTGGAGAGTGTTTGTGGAGTTTCTGTTTGATCACAAAATTTAATTTAAAAACCCAATACTGGAAAAGAACAGTTTCTAAGAAATTAAGAAAGGGATCCCAATTGTATGGGAGATGGAGGTTGTAATGGGAAACCAGGTGTGTGGAGTGTATTGATTGGTGTTAGATCATCTCTAAATTTGGGTAAATTTCACTGTTTTTAATCAGTGGAATTAATTACTATAAATTTAATTACTGGAAATAACTTGGGCTTTCACAGACATCTTTGCATCCTCTTTGGCCTCAGGCGAGATTCCAGAGGACTGGAGAATGGTCAATGTTGTTCCTTTGTTTAAGAAGGGAAACAGAGATAATCCAGGTAATTGCAGGCCAGTGAGCCTGACATCATTGGTGGGGAAGCTGTTGGAGAAGATAATGAGAGGCAGGATTTATTCACATTTGGAAGCAAATGGACTTATTACTGATAGGCAGCATAGGTTGGTGCGGGGGAGATCATGTCTCACCAACTTGATTGAGTTTTTATGAGGAGGTGACAAGAATGATTGATGAGGAAAGGGCAGCCGGTTTTGTCTACATGGACTTTAGTAAGGTATTTGATAAGGTATCTCAAGGCAGGCTGGTACAAAAAGTAGAATCTCATGGGATCCAAGATGAGCTAGCTTGATGAATATAAAGCTGGCTTGGTCATAGAAGACACAGTAGCGGTGCTTATCAGAATGGAGATCAGTAACTAGTGGTGTTCTGCAAGGATCAGTGCTGGAACTTCTGTTGTTTGTAATATATATAAATGATCAGGAAGAAAATGTGCGTGGTCTGGTTAGTAAGTTTGTAGATGACCTCAAATTTAGCAGAGTTGCAGGTAGTGAAGAGGATTGTCAAAGGATACAGTGGAATAAAAATAAATTGCAGATTTGGACAAAGAAATGGCAGATGGAGTTTAATCCAAACAGACCCCACCACCAAGGATATATTTCCCTCCCCTCCCCTATCAGCATTCCGAAAAGACCACTCCCTCCGTGACTCCCTCGTCAGGTCCACACCCCCCACCAACCCAACCTCCACTCCCGGCACCTTCCCCTGCAACCGCAAGAAATGCAAAACCTGCGCCCACACCCCCCCCCTCACTTCCCTCCAAGGCCCAAAAGGATCCTTCCATATCGATCACAAGTTCACCTGCACCTCTACACACATCATTTACTGCATCCGCTGCA